>NW_010253976.1:1854-2816 GCF_000690775.1 Eurypyga helias
CCACCGCTGGCGCTTCCAGCGGGTGCCCTGGGACTCTGCCCGCCAGGGCTCAGGGTGCCCACAGTTCGCCCAAGACCTGCACCCCCCGCCACACTCCCCTGGCACGGGCTACCCACCGCAGTCTTGTAGGCTGCTTCGATGTAGAACACGAGGTTCTGGATGAAGTTGACTTCATCCAGGCTGTGAATAATGTGGAGACCTGGAGGAGGGGAGGAATTCCCGTTAGTCACTCCAAGCCCACAGGCACCCCAGGAAAGGGCTGCAGTAGCCCAGGCCGGACCCTTCCTCGCCGCACGCCCGCCCCACAGGAGCCATGTCCTGGCCGACTCCTATCCCCACTCCCACCCCCTCTGGCAGCTCTGGGGCTTCAGGCAAATGGGGGCTCAGAGAGACGGACACCGAGGGGCCCAAATCCACCACAGGTGCTGTAGGGTAAGGGAACAGTGCGGCCAGGGAGGCACCCAGGAAGCTGCACCCAAACTGAGAGGGCGGAGAGCCCAGGAGTCGGTATGCTCAAAGCCTCCGCGTCACCTGAGGCCGTCATCTGGGCCAACGTGAGCAGGTAGAGCGAGGTGGCATCCATCTGTAGGTGACCCCACTCGTGGTCCCCCACCACAGTGGCACAGGTGTGGGTGTTGTACTTGGCATGCAGGCAGTCTCTGGTGCTCTGGCTGTACTTGAATGCCTCTACCTTGTCCACCTGGAGAAGGATGAGGAGGTGCAGGGGCTCAGCCCTGTCTCCAGAGAGGTCTTGCAGCCCCAGAGCCAAGTGCCATCATCCCGGCACACCCCGAGGCTGAGCCCCTCCACACTCTGGGCAGAGTGCAGGCTGACGCACCACCCCAGCGCAGGGTGCAGCCCCAGAGCGCCTGCTGCTGCACCGTGCCGAGAGAAAAGGGTCAGCCCCAACACCCTCGGGGAGAAGAGCTGCAGAATCCCAGCACCAACCAGGCCACGAGACA
>NW_010253977.1:0-1158 GCF_000690775.1 Eurypyga helias
GCCATGGGAGCGGGCTTCCCCGCCACACCGCCTCGCTCGGCCCGCACGGAGGCTGGGGAAAGGCACGAATCTGAAGTTGTCTTAAGAAATCGAGCTCTCTCGGTGAGCGCCCTTTTCTGCTGATCTCACACTTTCCCATGAATAGGGGCTTCCTTTCCGTGTCAGCAAGGTCAGTTTATCCTATAAATCAAGGGCAAGCAGCCCCCATCTGCGGCATCGGCCGCTCAGCAGCCCCGGCTCTCTGCTGGGAAGGGGAGGGGGGGTTTTACAGCGCAGAAAGATGTGTGCAGCTCCGAGGTCTGAGGGACACAGGACAGATACCGAGGCACCCGGCAGTACCGTCAGAGGCCTGCCTGACTGCCTGCCAATGTGGTGTTAATAAAAGAGGAACTCACTAAAAAGAAAAAAAAAATCAAACCAGCTTCAATTTCTCATGTGATTGTAATGTTCTCATTCTTTTTCATGTTCATTGCCAAAACTACCTCTCCCCAGCACAGAGGAGAGATTGCCAGGCGTGTATTTGTTAAAGTCGAGTCAGAAATATTTTTGTTTGTGCCAGTGCAGTCTGAGGATAAAGTTTATATAGCGAAGGTGAGGGCGAACAAGGATAAAAACATATTTTTGTACGTATGAATATAAATAAAACATGTAGGCGTGTGTATTGCTTGGGGGGAAAAAATCACCTTTTTGAGAAAAGAAAAAGAAAGTTGTTCCGCAATACCTAAAGGATCGATTTGCATTTGAAGTGCTGCTGGAACGGGATTGTTGCCGTTAAAAACGCAATGAAAACAGAAATCACAGCCCCCCTCTCCGTCCGCTAATTGGGAGGGAAGAGTGGGACACAGAGACCGCTGTAGGCGAAGGTTATTTTAGACTGTTGTTTTAACCACATTCACTGTTAGTTCACTGGCAGAGACCAAAATGGAAAAAATGTCCCTGTCTTTGCGGCGAAGTGTGGCGAGCGGCTGGAAGACGCGACGCAGTTTCCAAGCGGAGAAACAGAAAGAAGGTGAAAAGGATAAAAGAAGCAGATCTTGGGGGGTTCGTTTTCCTGGACCACCGCTTCGGAGGGAAATACAGCATCAGAATGAAAGCAATTAGGTGACATTTGAACTTCCTGCCGGAGCAAATTCGGCCTGATTACGAAAACTAGAGAAA
>NW_010253978.1:0-3641 GCF_000690775.1 Eurypyga helias
ACAGCTTGGTGTCGTCGGCAAACCTCTTGAGGGTGCACTTCATCCTATCGTCCATGTCACTAACGAAGATGTTACACAGTACAGGTCCCAACACCAACCCCTGAGGAACGCCGCTCGTTACTGGTCTCCACTGAGACTGAGGTTGCTCAGTGCAACTGTGGATGCCCCTTCCCTGGAGGTGTTCAAGGCCAGGTTGGATTAGGAGAAAGTGTCCCTGCCCATGGCAGGGGGGCTGGAGCTGGATGATCTTTAACATGTCTTCCAACCTAAACTATTCTATGATTCTGTGATATTCAGTGATAATAAAAGCAAGTCCCTGCTTCCAGTTCATAATAGTCTTCATAAAGGAGGGAGAATTCATATGTTGACAAGGTGGGCCCTATCTACCTGTTACTATTACCATTTGATGTAGTGCATCAGAGTGTCATTTTAAGAAAGCATAGAGGTCATCAGTCCTTAACTCCATTTAAGTACCCACGTGGTATATTGCACATAGTGGAAGCTATTATTCCATCAGGTGATGGAATAAAGAACAGACCAGTGAATGGGGAAAGATGAGAAAGCACAGAGTCCAGCAGTCACTCCATTTCAGACAGTGGCACTAAATCAAGAGAGAGACAGGGGATGCACTTCTGAATGTACCCGGCCAGGTGGAGACTCACTGTTCTTTTACTTAGTAATAAGTTCCATCCCAAGTGATGTTTGTGGGCAGGCTTCTCTGTTAGTTTGTGCTTTTGGCAGGTTTTTTTTACATTTCTGGCTTATACATTGACATGTTGCACAAGTTCTGCAAACAGACCTTTGATGCATGTTTTGCTGCAGTTTTCCATTAGCGTAGAAGTACATGATTAAAGCCCTATAAGCACAGCAAGCTGTAGCTCCAACTGTCACCACAGGGCTATTTATCAGCACTGCTATTGTTTTCAGGTGAGTTTTTTTCTTTTTTTCTTATACTAGAAGCTGATGGCTTCTATATTTCTGAAACATCTTTAAAACTGAGAATAATTTCATCTGAAAGGAGGAAGTGGGGGAAAAAGGAAGAAATTTAAAGGAAAATAAGAAAAGGCAGCAAACCGGAAAAAGCTGTAAGTATGCAACTGTAAATATCTAATTATCTAATCATAAAGTGTGTAATTGTAAGATCAGCTGAACTGCCACTAGCCCTTGGATATTAGCAGTTTCCCAAATTGATTCTAGGATCTGTTAGAATTTAAAGTTTTAAAGTATTTCTAAAACTATTCTTTATTGTTTTGGTCTTCTTGCTACCTAGAAGTTAGAGGAACAGCTATGTATCTTAGACAAGAAACAGCCATCTTTGATCCTGAACATTTCCAAAGTATAATGGGTACAAAACAGATGTTTCCCAAGTATTTGCCTTTCTAAAAAATAGCAGTAATAATGTATCCCTTTCAAAAATAATTAGCTATTTGGGGAAATGATGGTTTCTATATTTAAGTTGTTAAATCAAATCCATTGTGATTTGCAGAGAGCAGAACATTACACGTTCTGGTAGCTAGATAATAAGATCTGTACACTGGGGATAACATCCCCAGGCACAGATGTTCTCATGACAGGAATCACAGGGGGGATAAAAATCATCTGTTTCACAGGAACACAAAGACCTGAAAGACAATGTTCCTAGATCAAGATAATGACTCATTGACAGAACCACATTTTGTGAGAAAAAAGTGGTAAGTTGACGTATTTCTGTCCAGGGATTAGAATGTCCTTGGTTCTGTTCCCAGGGCTGACACTAGCCTTCTGGATGACTGTCAGTCACTTCAGCGATATGTCCCAGTTTCCAATTTTACAAATTATTCTAGTTCTTTGTTGCATAGTCATTGAGATCTGCTGATAAAGTCCTTTCATTCTTAGTAATAATTGCAGAGCTCATATTATCATCTTGTGGATGCATGAAAGTGCCATATCTCACTGAATGACAAGTTTTTATCTAGCACTGTGTGTAGTAACTTTCTCTAAATATATTACCACGTCTCCTTGTTTATCTACCTCTGTCATTATCTCACTGTTCAATTAATGAGGGCCTAATGATGAAAACTTACTTCATTTTATGAAATAAAGTGTTGTTTACTCTCATGATGGAGGTCCTAAATTTCATTTCTACATTCAGTTTCAGTATTTTGAGGGTCATCATGGTCCATTAGAGAGTTTTGCATTAGTGAAATGCCAACTTATTTCTTCCAGTTGGATCTTCTGTACCTTTCAAAATCACTGCTGCACCTGTCTTATGGTCTTATTTGTCCTGCTTTTAGAAAGACCTGATGGTCAGACCAAGAGAATGAAGAGGTAGACTAGTAATGTTACACTGTTTCTTTATTCAGAAGTATTCTTTACTGACTTTTCTTTCAGTTTCAGTAAAGATGTTTTTTTCCTGTCTTCTTAATCTTTAGTAGAATTTGGTAGTATGTAATCAAAGATGGAAAAAAACAGTATTCTTTCTTTGTGGTCATAGAAACCTTGACTGCTTAATCATACGCCTTTCTTAGTGCACAAAGAATATCCTAGTACAAGAAAGGCATGAACATACTGGAGTCCGGCAAAGGGCTGTAAAGATTATTAGGGACTGGAGCATTTGTCATTGAGGAAAGGCTGAGAGAGCTGCAACTGCTCAACCTGGAGAAGAGCAGGCTCAGAAGGATCTTTTCAATGCGTATAATTACCTGGTGGGGGAGTAAAGAAGACAGGACAGATTCTTTTCAGTGTTGCTCAGTGATGGGACAAGAAGCAATGGACATAAATTGAAATACAGGAAATTCTGTGTTAAAATAAGAAAAAAACACTTTTTAAAAATGATGATAACTGAGCACTGGAATGGGTTTATCAGAAATGTGGAGTTTTCAAGCTTGGAGATATCCCAGACCCAACAGGACATGGTCTTGGACAGCCTGCTCTCTGTGACCCTTCTTTGCGCAGAAGATGATCTCCAGACTACCCTTCCAGTCTCAACAATTCTGGGAGAACATTACAGCTATGGTCATGGATATGCATCTGATGAAACACAGCTAACATCAACTGAGTAACTTCTCTCTGGCTTGCTGAAACTTCTCTCTGGTTTGCTGTTTCCAAATATTGTTCTCTCTTACACAAAGTACCTTTAAATGATGTCAGTGGCAAGTAAATGCCTTGATGGTAAAGCTCTGATTTATAGAGACCTTCACTCCTATAGCTTGTTGCACATAAAGTGAGCTTTTTTACTGCATGTATCTAGTGTTTTGTCCCACACTCAGAGTTAGAGTTTGTTTGATATTAAAAAAAAAAAAAATAAAAAGTGTTTCTAGAATCATCAGAAGAGTCAAAAGCAAGGTTCACCATATTAATGTGTTTCAGCTGAAAAGATTCGGGGTTAGGGAGATGTCAGAGTAAACCATTTCTTTTCTGAAACTCCTTTCTTCTTTTTCTTTTTTTTTTTTTTTCCCCTGGATGTTGCTGGACTGAATTGATCAAGATACAAAATAAAATCAAAGAAAAAAAAATGTCTGTTCAAATCCAACAAGCTGCTGATGTGCTCAGGGTGTTTTCTAGACTTGCGCTCTGACAGCAGTGCTGAGGCTGGAGACCAGCTGCTTATGCTGGTCACTGTGGAGGAAACTGCTCTAAAAACAGTGGCAGCAAGAAATGTG
>NW_010253978.1:3656-6053 GCF_000690775.1 Eurypyga helias
TCTCGTGAAATGTTGTCCTTCACATTAGCAGAATAACATGAGTTCTGACTGCTTAGCTCCCACTGTAGTTTATTAAGTGACTGAAAAATGATAAATTGCTTTGCAGATGTAAAGAGTGGATCAGCATGGATCCAGCCCTTTTCATTATATGGAAAGTAATTACAAAATCCCAGAACTCTAATTTTCTTAAATCCACTGCCTGTTTTGGTGTGTGTGGGAAGTTGTGTTAAATCAATATGTACACTGAGCGTAAAACTCATTACACTTCATAGTGTCAATAACTGAGAATGTTAAAGAAAGTCTACTATTGATGTGTGTTTCTAACATACAAATTTTGAAGGTTTTTTTACATTTGTATAAATATGTTATTTTTATCTTCCATAGTCCCATCTTAACTTAAAAGAAGTAGTTGAAGCAGTATAATCATTCTGGGTGTTTGGGTTTTTTTTTCTTTCCTAGATTCTTTTTTTAATTAATTGATTTATCTGAAAAATGAGGAGAATGTACAGAAAGTTAAGCTAGATATTTGCTGTAGGCAACGTAACATAGGGACAGACAATTCTACTTTTTATATGAAATCACCTTAAATGGGAAGGGAAGCCTCTGGATTCTGTAGTAATCTTCAACAACCAACTAAACCAGGCAGTGTCCTGTAGATCTGTCCTCAAATGTATACTTTCATATAATCTCCTCCTTTAATGCACTATAGTCAGAAACTATGGCACTGATGCCACAGACAGTTTAAGAGATCTGAACATCCACAACATCCACTTGTAAGTCATCCAAGAATGCCTTCCTTTCTTTTGTTTTGCCTGAGCCTTCCCTGCCTCACTGCAGGGCTGACTTCTCCAGACCATCCCATCAGGAAAAGTTGAATAGCTTTAAAAGATTTGCAGAACATTTGCTCAAGATTTGACATTGCTATATTAGATCTGATGACAAACATCACCCCCAGACTTTACTTCCATGTAGTCAAATAAACAAGATTGTAAAGACCATTCACAATTTTCCCACCTGGCTAACTTACATTTGAATTATTGCTAAACACTCTATTTGCTTTACTTAAGGCAGTCAGTTAAGGATTATATACATCAGTGCAAGACGTGAATTTCTTTAAATCTACCTAGAGAGAGTGTTGATACTACAAATCACAATTGTTCTGCCTACAAAAAACTGACCTCTGAGCTCTTAATGATAAAATGTGTCTGCAGAAATTGTGTGCAGGACTGCTTATAAATGTATGCTTATAAAAGCATAAATTCTTATGCTATTTGATACTCTTTTCTCTCTCTACTGGACAATTTTCACGTAAATAATTTACTTAAATCAACTTTTGTCCTTCTAGGAAGGGAATTCATTTATCCAGCTGGTCTCTTTTGAAGACAAGTTTTCTGGCCTCTCTCCATAGCTGGTGGAGTCACAGGAACAGCAAGAGATATTCTCACAGGCTGCATTCACCAATTTGTTTTAAATTAATTGAATCGATATATGAATGACCCCTTCTCTGAGATGGGGGGACTTAGGGAGGGTCCCCTCAGGGAGGGTCTAATAATCATGTCTAACTCTTTGATAGTCCAAGACAGCACATTTAAGTTAATCTTGTGTCCTTTTCTGTCTGAGTTGTGGAAGTTCTCAGTATGTACAGCTGCAGCTGGAGGCAATGAGCTGTACTTGAAGCATGGAGAGTGGCGGTTAATCCTGAATCAGCCAGGAAGGATTTATAGGGAAAGGTAGTAAATATCTCTTATTATAGATGCTCACATCTAGGAAAAACAGGCAAGTGTTCAGACCGGCAAATACTTTGTGCTGGAGTTAACCAGCAAAGAGTTAACTCCCTTTACCAGGACTGCCATGAAGCTGTGTTCTTGGATGCAGAAAGAAGTACTGATAAGGTCTTAGCTGGCACTGGGGAATGCCTGCACCAGGTTCAAGGTCTTTCTCCACTTCTGATAATACAGCTGAATTCCCAGTTCTCGCTGTCTCACTACAGGCAGCATAGGGGACACACACCTCAGACAGATGACCCAAACTGACCAAGGAAGTATTTCATTCCATAGTACGTCATGCTCGGGGCATAGGCGAGGAGGGGGTCTGGGAGCCATTACCCTCTCCCTTACTCTCCTGCTCATTCACTCTCATACACTTGATTACTCCTGTGCTGGCTCATTCATGAGGGAGTTGGTGGGTTTGTTTAGTTTTCCCGGTCTTGCTATCGCTGTCAGGGTTCGCTCGAAATTTGCTGCGGCAGGTCTAGGGCTCTGGCCCTCGGGCTCCAGCCCTCAGGCTGTGGCTCTTAGGCTGAGATCGCTCTCGGGCTGCGGCTCTTGGGCTCTCTGGCTCTGACTCCCACTACTCAGCACTTGGTTGTGCAATGGTCAGTGGATGGTGAGCAACTGT
>NW_010253979.1:0-37985 GCF_000690775.1 Eurypyga helias
TCTGGGCAGCCTGTCCCAGTTCTTCCCCACCCACTCTGGGGAGAATTAAGCCTCCCCTCATCACAAATGCAACATGCAATTAGTGAGAGCGATTTGGATAACAGCAATTACTTGAGACCCACATGCACTGGGGAAAGGGAAGATTTGAGGTACCTGTGTTCAGCTCTTGGAGCCAAAGAACAGACTCATCTCTATCTGTCAAGGTCCTACCAGGTCCTCTGTGGGGACCTACCAGTAAACTGTTCTTGTCCATGGAGAAAAAGACCCAGAAGAATCCACAGGATGGAATTTGGTGGCCAAGCCAGAATCCAGCACCTGTTTCACCTCAAGTACCGGATCCTGAGCACTCAGACAGCCGCTTTCTAAAGCCTCACCTACAGGAGGTGACGATGGTGGGTTATGTTTTCTTTTCTTTTGTTTTGCATCAGTAAATTTTGAGATTTTCAATAGTTTTTCTTAAGAGAAGAAAATCCACTCACAAACATAAAGGTGAAGCCTGTTTCCATGGACAATATTTTCCCTTCTCTGCTTCTCATACAACTTTATTTGTAGGTTGGTGATAATGAGAACTCCGCTGCTATTGATTTTTTAAAAAACATATATAACTTTGAACCACTGTAGATATTGCATGGACTTTGGAACAAGATAAGAAGAAAAGGTAATCACATTCACAGCCTCTGCAGGGCTTTAATTAATCTGGACAACGAACTCTAGCTGTAGTCGTAGAACAGACTGACTACCTCTCGTGAATATTCTAATTTTCTACAGAAATGGATAGATACTTGAGGTAAATCAGCACACCACAGGGATCTAGCTCCTGACACAATATTTTTATAACAGACAGGAGAATTGATGTGGCCCTGCTTCTTTGAGACCTACTGCTGCACAGCTCTGTGGAATGGGCTGGAAAATGGAGAAATATTGGCTTAACTTCTGCTAAAATAGTGAACGGTCACCCTTTCTCAGTACAACCTTAAGATGGAGCAAACCAGTTAAGCTGTAAGAACATACCACAGAGGGAGAATAATAGAAATCAGAAAAGGAGAGGGTTACGGTCCAGCTTCTCAGTGACCTGATTTAGGGGAAAATCTTTTATTCTGGAAGAGCTCATCCCGGCGTATTGGTCCTGGTGTTTGCACAAGACACTGGGGCCCCAAATCCTCCCCCACCCCGGCCCTGTCATCTCTTGGGGATGATGCAGGGAGGACGAGGGGGTCGAGCCAAGCCAGTGCCCTGAGCTGTGGTCTGCAGAGCCCGCTGCTGCCTTCCTCCTCACCCTCAACTCCGGTGAAATCAATGGGATTAAATGAGCACAAATGAGACGGGAGCTGGCTCCTCCGCCGCTGTGGTAAGTCAGCGTGGAAGCTGGCCTCGATACATCTATCTAAAGCTCTGTATTGAATCTCATCTGACAGCTCCAATAATGATAATAGATATGGCCAAAGCCACTTTGTATTTTCTTTGGAGGAGGCCAGGTCCCTCCTCCCCACTCGCAGGCAGCCTAACCGCGCTGCCAGCTCTCGTCTCTCAGGCATTTTGGGGGTTCGAAGAGCAAACCACGCTCCTCACGCTGCCAAAACCAAAGGGATGACAGAGGATGACCTAGCTACCCTGCACAGTTAACCCAAGCCCTTACCGAGCTTTTTGCAGGAATCCCTCTGGGTTCAGAGCTTGCCAGCACCCAGGGGCATCCCAGGCTTCACCTTTAATTTCATCTGAAACTTCCCTGGCTTGGCATAACGAAAGAAACGGTACCCACAGAGGCAAGGACAGAAGTGCCAAGGACACAGTGTGGGTATGAGGATGGGCTGTAGGAATGGCTCTGTCTGAACACACAACGCCAGGCTAGGCTAACCCAAAGCTCAGTAACATAAAGTCAAGCTACAACAACATGAGAGGCCTCAAGAAAAAAAAACAAAACATGCAGGAAAGTTGAGGTAGCTGGACTTCATTAGGGCATTATCCACGCACGCATGGTGAAGATCACTTCTGACACTTTGCCCCTGCAGCCAGCCAGGCCACGTTAGCTGTGCCCGAGCACCACAGCCCCGGCAGCGGGGTTTAGCAAGGCTCAGGTTTTACCCCATCTCGCAGTCCCCGCTGAGCCTGGCTCCGCTGGGGATGTGTCACGAAATAAGCTGGGTCAGGTAGCAATACAGTAGCTCAGGGATGTTTATAAAATCAGGGGAGATGAACCCTAAAGGAGAGGGCGTCCCGTGTGTTTGGGGAGCTAAGTCAGCAGGGAATAAATTGGGCTGCCTGCAGTAAGTGATGCTTCAGGGAGGCATAAAGCAGGGAAGCAGCCGGGGCACGCGGGGCCGTCCCTGCGCAGGGTCTCCGGCACGTTCCGTCTTCCCTGTGTTTATGCTGGTGACTGCGAGCTCTCCAGAGCATCATCAGGTTTTATGGTGTGTACACATTATTAGTGCTTCACAAGTAAATAATGTCATATTTCACTGTTTATTGCTGAAAATGCACAGTAAAAGGCTAAAGCCTGAAAAGTGCAGAAAATAATTTATGTGGGAGGAATGAATTTCCCATCATGTCAAACCACTGCCAGAATTTATCACAGTGCCCTTCAATTTGGATCTCTGTCCAACATTTTAAAGGTCTGTCTTTGTCATACATTTAGGCTCGGGAAAGCTGAAGGTTATTGGGAAGAATGGGAGTTGCTGCTGGTTCTGGAGTGAAACCGTATGGTGGCATCTCCAAAGTGCCCTTCCCACAGTTAACACGGAAAATTAACAGCACAGTGGCCACCAGGAACCATCCTGGTGAAGGGGTGAAATGGCAGGAGGTTCAGCATCAGCTTTGAGAGCTACTGAACTTCACATCATTTCTGCAATTCTTCCTGAAATGCACGAATCAGCACAGAGGTGGACAAGGGCCACTGCCCGAACTGTTTGTAATGATCCATGTCTCTTAATTAGGGTCTGATTCTCACTCTTTACTCAGCACCAGTAACTCAAATCACAGATGTAAGGATTTCTCTAGTGTAGAAGGATTACGGGATGAGGCCACGAAACTTCAGAAAACGGTTTTGAAACCACTTTCCCCACTGCTGCTTTTTCCTTGAGAACCTGCCACACTGCTGGGCAGGAGCGTCAACCTAAGGGAATAATTGTGTTTTAAAGCTACTATTTCTGTCCTTGCCATTTATACACGTCTTGTCAGATTTGCACCTGAATTCACCTCCAAGGCATCGGTACCAGTGAGTGTGGAACCACAGCCGAAGCTCTCCGGTGAGAACATGCCAAGCTATTTTCCAAAATACACTTCTCACTAAATTAAAAGAGCAGCAGGAACAGCCTACAGAGCCGGGGGCAGCGCAAGCGTCCTTGCTGCGGAGATAAGCTCTCGGCTGCCCAAAGTGCCTGAAAGATTTGGGGCTGGAGATGCCCTCATCGGCCAAGTCAAATGTTTCTGCACAGACCTGAGGTCCCTCCTGCCAGGGAGGGGGGGCTGGTATTGATAGATCAAAAGCTAGAGGGGCACAAAATTTCATAAAAATACAGAAAGCTCAAATATAAGCCCCTTGGTTTGGAGAAACTGCATATCTGGTTTCTTGGGACTGGTGGAAAGCTTTCTGGTGGGACCTGTCCTCTCCCACACTTCCATTAGGGATTTCCAGGCTCAGCAATTTGAAATTTCATCACATAGGCTAGTAACTGGTTAAATATTCAACAAGGTAAACTGCATGCGCAAATTGGGCAGCGAGAGATGTTTTGACACGCAAAGCCTGAGATCAGAAATTGTGACATCCCAAAGGATTTATTCGCACAAGCTCCTGGGTCCGGATAAACCAATTCTAGTGACTCTTTGACCCAGGGGTCCATGCTACTGGGTACTTAAAGCTCATTTGACCCCTTAGGCTCATTTCCAACCGGCAATAGAGATGACAACTTTCTTTTACAGCGTAACTCTCTTAACACAAATGCAAACGAGAAAGAGCTTTCCACTGCGATTCAAACAATAATCCCTACAGCTGCGCTGACCTGAATGCCCATATGGGTGGCTCACGCAAGATAATTTTAGAGACTGGTTCTCAAAATAATCCCATTTACTTTTAACAAAAAGAAGCTCTGGCTTCTAGCTGAAACTTTAGACCCTGAAGAAATGCTGCATAGAAAACAGAAGAGAAAAAGGATATATCAGGATGCACTGACATGGGATATGAGAATAACCTCGAGATAATCCTTGTCTTACATTACAGGTAGCGGAAGAAGCTCAGGTAGCTGACCGGGGGAGTGGGTATGAAGGAGTAACAATTTGGAAACACTCTTGTTTTGGTGAAATGCATTAAAAAACAACCATCTTTGTTATCATGTACAACCCTCTGTGCACGACGGCCCCGACATCGACCGCTTTTGTCCATCCTCACTGTGAGAGGCTGCCTCGTCTATCCCAGTCCACCAAACAACAAAGCAAGCAAACCTGCCCTGGCCAGATGGTGGAAAGGCAAGGGATCTGTGGTCTAAAAGCACACTGAGAAAGGATTCTGGTTTCTCATATTACAAATACCCTAGTTAGTAAGGATCATGAGACTCAAGTAAACACGGTGGAGCCGAACCTGCTGCGACACAGTCGGAGCAGGTCACCCTGTAGAAAGCTGCAGTGGTGGCAGGGACAAGGACTGAAGACATGACGTTATTCTTGCTTTAGGCACAATCTTATGTAGTGCTTTGCATAACAAAATCCCTATATTCCGGAAGAACAATTTAATTTGTCACCGTTTACATGAACCGTCTCCGAATGAGTCAAGCCTGCTGACTTCACTGGGCAGTGACACCAATGCAGAAGTCTGCTCGGGCAATGACGTGCGCAGACACTTCTTGGAATGTCTTTGCCAAAATTATGGTGTAACAAAGCATTACTCGCATGCAGTTGCCCCATCGAGGCATCCTCCCTAAAATATCCAGGGCAGAACATGATCTTACACCTTGTATTAGAAACACATCTCTTCCAGTTTATATTTGTCCAGGATTGTTGTTGCTGCTCCCTTGTGGGATGTAACCCCATCTTTCATTGCATCATAAGTAAGAAGTCATGTGCAGAGGCAGCAGGATACTTTATTTTTTCTTAACTCATTCTATAAGGTTAAAGTGAGAGAACCTCAAATAGACTTTTGTATTGGATTGGGCAAAAAAATGTAGTGCTCAGAGCTGATTAGCTATCAGATATCATATAGCTTTTGTAGCTGTCATTCCTTAGAATGAAAAGGAATATAATGATATATTGGAAAGATTATGAAGGAAGATTGGTATGTATCAGGGATATTACTTCAGCTGAAAAAACATCAGAAAAATGTCCTAGTTTCTGTGTAGTTCCAAAGCTCAGTATATGGAACAAAACATCCAGGGGAATTAATTACTTTTTTGTTGAGGTTTTTTGTGAGCTTTTTAAATCCCAAGGAAATCCACGTGCAGGAGGGTATCACAGCCATCTATACACAGAACTGCATAAAGTGTCATTAGAGACTCCTCCAAATACATTGATTTTTTTTATCCAGCAGCAGTGTATCAATATTTTAACCACTGACAAGATGTCGCCTTCATCATGAAGCATTTTCCTGTGGGTAACTAAACCATTGTGTCTCAGGGAAAATAAAGAGTTGCCTCCCCATATCTTCTGCCTATGCAGAAAGTGAACTCCTCATGTTGCTCCAGCAGAAGAGCATTGGTAAGAAATTTAATGTATTTCTCCCTCCTCCCACCAGGAGCTGTATTATTCTAGCCCCATTTTGCATTATCGGAGCTTTTTTTATCTCTTTTAACCCCATGATGGGAAGACTCCTGAGCTTTCCAGGCTAGGATTGTGCTCATATCCAGCCTAGCATTTATTTGTGGCTGGGTTATACCCATTTGTCCCTGTGCCAACATCATAATTTGATTAAATAGCTCTTCTACCTGGCATTTATCTCATAGCAACCACCTTCCAGCCCAGCTATCATTTAGCTAGACTAAACAAACAAAGGTGTTGGGGGGCATGTCTCCAAGGGGGCGAGAAGTGCCACCGATAACGCTGGACCCCCTCCTAATTGGTCTCCAGTGAGCTGGAATGTTCAAGCACCGGGTTGTTCCAAATCGAGCACAGAAATGAGCTCCCATCCCTGAAGATCTTGTGGCTGGAATATATAATAATATACCTTGAGCTACAAAGTCACTGAGTTTTTTTTTCTCCACCTCCTATCTAGTTGGTTTATTCTGAGCATCTCTTTTCATGTAGCTCTTCAGCGAGTTGGGTGTAAAGTCTGTTCCTACAAGTCTCTTGGCCTACAGCTAGCTGATAATATTATCATCATTGACAAGAAAAGGAGGTTAGACACAAAGGCCCTGAGATCTTCCACTGGTTTGTTTTGTTAATTTGTCCTCTTGAAGTAGAGAGGCTTAATTATAAGCTTATTTTTGTTTATACTTCTGCTTACATTAAAGGAATGCATTTTATTCAGCCCAAAGTAATTTTGCTCCTAACAGTTCTTCTAAAATATCTTAAATTACTTATCAACAAGGAAGCTAAACCAGTTTCACTGCCTGCCAGTTTGGTGTTTCTCCAGTGCAGAAATCTGCCATCTCCCATACAGAAATTATCCGAGCTCTGCATGATTAGTAGCATTTTTTACCATCTATATCTAGAGAGTTTAAAGTACTCTGTAATGATAAAACTCCCCAGCAATATTCATCTCCCAACCAGCACTGCAGAGTCTCTACTGAACCGGTCCAGCCCTGCGAATCTCAAATTCCCTGAAGTAGCTCAGGAGAACCTCTTTCATGATTGTACTCACAACTGAGTTAGACCTAAAGGTTCAGGCTCAGCCAGGCTGGCCCTCCTTATGCCCACACAGTCCTTTTCATCACAAACACAAAATGTTACCCACTGTGGCTTTTCTTTTTTTGCCAACAGCTCTTTCTCTTCTGAACTGCTCTTTCTTCTCCACACCTGTGCCCCAGTCATAATTGCTATTCCACAGTGTTTTTCTTACCCTACATCATTTGGTTTCACAGCTTGTGGAAGAATTACATGTTCTTCCATTTACTGCCCAGCCCCCAGTCATTATTATACGAGAAATCCCTCCTGCTCATCACACCTTGTTCACAACCTGGATTAGGAGGACTCCTTTCATTACACTGAAAATAACAACGTGGTGTTATTTTGCTTTCCTGAAAGCCATTAATCCATTAATCTGAGCTACTTAGAGACATTAGAAATGGAAAAGCAGCTCAGTTCTGAATTTGCTGGGAACTTTAGCTTTTTAAACCGCTCACTCTCAGCCTGTGCCTGTCCTGGGAGCACAGTAGCAACACAGGAGTTACCGTACAGTGCAGCAGCCTAAGTGACAAGGGTGAGGATTGCACGGATGCTGTGCAACACGTGATGCATGACACTGTCACCCAGAATGAGACCAGCTGTGTCGCTAGCAGTGTTCCCACAGGCGTAATTGCACCTCCTCACACCCCTGAGCATCTCTGCTCCAGACGCCCGGGATGGTGCGCTCCCCCATGACGGGCTGCAGCACACTTCAAAGCATCTTGGGGAAGCAGAGGATGGGCCTCAAAGCCCATCGTGGTAAGGAATAAGATGCATCTAAAGGTCTTTGGATGAAGGGACAGTCATGATGGCTCAGTACAGCTGTATCCAGGCAGGCAGAGACCTGGGAAGGGAAAAGGCAGGCTGAGGCTTTGTCGTGTGGTTCTCCTCCTTCCCACTGTTTCTGTGAGGTGGGATTCAGTCTTGGCTGAAGAGGTTGTCAAAAAGCTGAGGTTTCTCCTCCCTCCCACAGAGAAGTCTTCTAGCAGCTTAGGGGAGACTGCAGCCTAGAGTTGGAGTTTTACAGTTTTAATATAGGGCAAGTTAGGGCATAAACCCAGCGCTGAGCTGGACTTACAGGTGATGTGAAAGTCAACCATTCATTCCAGGGTCACTGGCTTTCCTCTGGCATGGATTAATCACAAGATTTCTTTTTTTTTTTTAATTGGTTCATTATCTATCAGCTTTCTCAAGGGGGCGGTAGGGTTCTGTTTGTTTGAAATCAATAGGCACAGCCCATTTGGCAGAGATCATAAGACCCTAGTGCAAAGCCAGTAACAAGACTGCACCTATCTCTTTTTTTTTGGTTTTTTTTACAATTTTTTCCAGAGACTATTTTTACCCTTAAAAATTACTCAAATAGGACAAGGATTGAGGTTTATTGTTACTGAGGATGGAGACACCTACAGCAATCCTATTTCATGAATAAACTGTATTAACTTGTTTCCCAAAATGGTGAGTCAGGAACATTCGATGCCCAATAAATTCAGATTTCAAGGCTATGTCAAAGCGTGCAAAGAGGAACCCTGGAAAAACAATCACTGCTGTGACAAGTTCCTGAACAGGAAAGCACCTATTTAATCGCATACTCTTTCAACATCTCTGAATCATGCAAGGTAGGACCCGACACAGGCTTGTATAACCATGTCATGAATTTGCCTGTTCATGTCAAACTAAAGTAGACTCTGGTTATTACAAAATAATCTGCAATTTAGTTGTCTCTGAAGGACAGAGCAAAGGCCAGGCAAAGGTGAAATGAGATACAAATGCTGCTGAGGCAAGTCAGATGATGACTCTCCGAGTATGTCTCGGATCACCCGTGTGGACTGAAACCCTCTTATCACTCAACCCAGCATCAATCACAGCAACATCCTGGGTGACATGAAGCATTTGATGTGCTAAATATTTATCACACCCTGTTATTTGTACCCAACGCAGCCAGTAAACTCCCTTTTGAAGACAGAAGCTCTGTCAATAGGAAGGGAATTGCTTATTTGAAAGTTTTGAGTGAAGCCCTAAAGATGCTGTAGTACACCTCTGTGCAAGCCATATAGCCTCCTGCCCTAACATGATGGCCACTAACACACACCATCCAAATAGCCCATTTTCCTCCACCATCATAATCTTCTCTTTGCACTAGGATACTGTCTCTTTTCTGCACCATCCTTGCGGGAGAACCACTACAACATTTGCGTTTTCCCTTGGCTTGTGTCTTTTTGCCAACTGATGTGGAAAGACAGGTGCCGGTTTTATTTATGAGCTGGTGTTTTGGAAGTGGTGGTACTTTTAACTGCTTGCAGTCGTGGAATGACAGTATTTCTCTGACAAAACTCCTGGCCACAAGCCAGCAAACAAGGTGGACTTCTAAAGTCTTTATAGAGGGCAAATTCCTGCCTCTGTTAGAAGCTGCTTCTGACCCACCACAGCCAGAAGCAGGCAG
Organism: Eurypyga helias; assembly: GCF_000690775.1. Lineage (NCBI taxonomy): Eukaryota > Metazoa > Chordata > Aves > Eurypygiformes > Eurypygidae > Eurypyga > Eurypyga helias. The sequence continues at coordinate 9,245 of NW_010253979.1, forward strand.
TGCCTGCTCCACAACACATACAGAAAAAAAGATATTTTAAACAAAATCTTAAATTCTGCCAAAGTTAATTCAGCTGCCAGAAAAGATCTTGTCATAAAATATACAAATAACCTTTTCACTTCTAAACCAATGCTGACACCTGCTTTGGGATTTACCTTTTCTTTTCAACTACGTTTTACTTATTTTGGTGTAGGAGCCCAGGAGCATTACCCAGTAAGAAGTCAGTTATCACTTACTATTACAGAGAAACTGAAAAGCCTGGCAATGTTTGTATTAAATAATCTGACCCTTAGACAGTTCAGTCAGGCATTTATCTATCGCGTGAATCATGTTTTTCAGATTAGCATACTTTGCTACCTTTGCCTTCCACTCCTCCTCCTTCACAGCAGAAGGACAGCCCCTAAATCATACGATTGGACGCAAAAGATTGCGCACTGGGAAATGTTCCTATTTCAGGCAGACCTAGAACAAACACATCAAGACAGAACTCAAAGCCAACCAGAGAAGAACCAAGATGAACCTTCTTCCCTCCTTCTCTACGGAGACCTGGGCCCTTTTGCTCATTTTTGTAGCCCTCGTGGTAGCGTGAGTAAAATATTCTTTACTGCTTCTTTGCTCACGCCACTTTCCTATTCTTGCTGTTGTTTGTTTTCATGCAAAAGAGCAAACAGGTAGGTGTGATTTCCAGCCTCTAATGAGGCTTTGGGAAGCAGCAGAAAAATCTAAGGACTGTACAGACACGTGATCTTCCTCCAAGGTTTGGAATATTCCCGTGTACCGTTAAGATCTGGCTGCTAAGCATCAAAGCAATAATCAAATAATAAAGGTGCCAGGCATTCTTTGCCAGCAGGGTGCTGCCATCAGCAAGGATCGTGATCTGTTAGGTTGTTTTCCTCAGAACTACATCTAAAGAATGCTATGCCTCCCTGGCTGAGGATGCCCTATGGAGGGGAGCAGGCAGCAAGTGACCCAACTGCATGACCTGCAAAGGTGGAGAGCAGCAGAAAGAGCATTCATAGGATCAGTTCTTACCCCTCCTGACTCCTGCTGTAGTGCCCAGGTAAGATTCTCCATGCACAGGCACTTGGATCAGGAGGGATACATTGTGGAAATCAGATTTCCCACATGCCTGCAGGGACAGCAACCCATGCCCACTGCCACAGCCCACCTTTGCTGGGGGAAGAAATGAAGCCCAGAGCAAGGTCAGCTCTCTGCTCTTGGCTTTTCAGACAAACTCCATCAGACAGAAGTGCACCCCGCTGCTTCACAGGAGCTGTGCTAGTGAGAAAATGCTTTTGCGCACTTTGCTGATGCTGATCAGCACTGCAGTGTAGCAGGGCTGGCTGAAAACCCCCTTCTTCTGGGACATGCAGCATCTCTGCTGGCAGCCCCTGCCAACAAGGCTGGACTGGCAAACTCTGTATTGTTCAAGCCCTTAGGCAGAGACAGCATGTTACTAGCCATAAACCTTAATGATTAATGTGGTGCACACAGGCACAATCCATTTGTCTGCCCTGGCAAGGCTCCAACCATGGCAGTTCAGTAAGCTCTAAAACTTTTAGCTCCCCCCCTCCACCTCTCTTTTTTTTTTTTGAACCCTTTCCTGTGATTTGGATCACTCAAAAACCTGTTTGGGGCAGACTCTTCACCACCACCACCACCACACCCCCCCCCAAAATCCCCATTATTGATCTAAACCTCATATTTCAAATTTCTGTGGCCATCTAAGGTTGCTGGTTCCCACACTCCCACCTTCTGCAACCACTTGCAATTTTGTTGTGGCAAAAGGAATGAAGCCCAGAACTTTGTGCTCTGATTTCTGAGCTAAAATAGAAGTTCCACTGCCCGTTAACACAGGGAGGTTGTTAAGATGCTTCTCGTCCATCTGGGGCAATGCTGCTCCAGTTCACACATGAGGGAGTACCAGGCATTTCTGGTTCACATCCATGGTGAGAAGCAATGATTATTCTCTGGCTTTACACTGAATGGTCCTTCTCAGCCTGCATAAACCGTGTCACGTTTTAGTCGTAAGAGCATTAGACCGTGTTTTCCTGGCCGTGTTTCAAGTGGATTAAGCCTAGCCTATGTTCCTATAGTGTTTCTGGGCTTTGTAACCAGCCCAGCCTGGCATTTCCTGGTCCTCCTGCAACCCCAGCTGCCCATAAACACGACACGTAAGAATCTGCAAACATTCTATACCTGGTACCAAATTAACCTTTGAGAGAAAAGGTTAAACGTTGACAATGAGAGTTCTGTGAAACCTTTCTGCACTTGCAAACACCCCAGTTTCCCTGCTTTTTGCTCATGGTTCAGACCATTAATGAGGTCCACTTTCATGATCTGGTAGATTCCTCCCAGCACAGGTTGACCTCATTTGGGGTTCCCCAGATTTAGAAGAGTATTACTAATTGCAATGGAACCCCCCCCATATCTCAGCCTAAACTTCAGCTTTTCAGGAAAGCATCCAGAAGATGCTGGCTGAGAGGCCGCTGTCATGCAGCCCGAAGAGAATCTCTGTAACATTCCTCTGCCAAACCTTTGCAGTTTTACATCCCTTCTGCAATAAAAAAAGCTGCAGTTACTAACTGAAACCAAATATTTTGAGGAGCTCTTTCAACACAGCCAAAGACAAGCTTCAAAGGGCTGCAGCCCAGACCTTATTGAGAAACAGAAGGCCCCGAGGTAGAAGTAATAACTTTACAGCCGCCAAAAAGGGTGCTTCAGAGGAAAGAAATGTGCAAAGCTGTCAATAAAATCTAAAGAGAAAACCATCAAGACAAGATTTCCTGATGCACCACTGAGTTAGCGCCGGGCTAAGGGGAGGGAGAACAATAAATGAAATTAAAGTGCAGCTTGACAAAAACCCTGCTTGGGACATCACTTCTGGCACGGCTTTGATTTCTTTTCAATAAAAATATGTAAGCTTGGTATTCCTTCTTCCAGCTCTCTTTTTCTGCCTCTCCCTTGGTTGGCAATGAGCTCCTCTTTTGACTTTTGCTAAAGGCTTTAAGGTCCTGTACCCACTGGAGCACCTATGCCTTTAGGAGACGGCTGGTTTTACATCAAAGTGATCTCTCTGAAGCTCTGTGTGGCAGCAGTGAGCCTTACCATGTTTATTAAGTAGTTTTTACAGGGCAATTTTCTTCTGGACCACTTTTTTCAGGCTCCCAGACCAACCTTCTCTACTACTTAGAGCCAAAGGGCTGCAGTCTCCAAGTTTAGGAGAGCTTGCAGCCCCAGTGCCACGGTGATGTAGCACTGTGTTGTCTTTTCTGTCCCGCAGGTACGGGATCTGGCCATTTGGTTTGTTCAAGAAGTTGGGTATTCCTGGGCCAAGACCTCTGCCTTTCTTTGGGACGTGCCTGGAATATCGCAAAGTAAGTGATTGAAGCTTTCCGAGCTCCAGAAATATCTGCCTTTGCTCATAAAGCTGTAGCTAAACAGATACACAGCGATGATAAGTTATCTCCAAATGCCAAGCTCCGCTCTAATGCGCAGGTTGAGCAAAGGCCAGCGCAGGATAAGGGCTTGGTAACACAGACCACAGAGCCCTGCTTTTACAGCATCTCCAGAAGAGCACTCCTGGGTGGCTGATTTACAGCTGCCCTTTGCCAGGGTCCTGGCTAACAGCTCGTTCACAATCACGATAGACATTTATGCTGTCCTTCATGATGGTTTGGGAGAGGAGGAATCAGAAGGCAGCTCTGAACGTCAGTTTACAGATAACCCTCCCGACCCACCATCTCCAACATCATCCCCTCTGCTCCATCCTCTCTGAGTTCATTTTTAAATTGCTTTCCACAGGGTTTCTTGGAGTTTGACAATGAATGTTTCCAGAAATATGGGAGAGTCTGGGGGTGAGTATGAACCACTGACCTCCTTAAGGTAGAACCAGAATCCATACAAAAGGGAGAAAAAAAAATCATTAGGAAACCTCCATTTTCTCTACCTGTGGGCTTGATGGTCCCAACACGAGGAGTACAGCCCCAGTAAGGTGCTCGTGGTGGCTTACATTAACGCCTGATGATTGCAGGGCCGTGCTGCTGTCACACTGCATGGAAATTGCTTTGACCTATACCATGAAAGCTGTTTTAAAGCTGGGAACAAAAGGTCTTCACATGCTTATAACAAAGATCAGGAGCAAAACTACTATTTACTTAAGGAGAATCTGAAACCCAGAGGGCAGGTTCCTCTGGTTTACGAAAGCAGAAGAATGTGAGTGACTCCCAGTATTAAGTAGAGAAGCAGATCCAAAGTCTGCCAACTTCCTCATGCTACCGATCCTTTACCTACTGCGGTAGGAGCTAGTGCAGCTAGTGTTGCTCTGCTCTGGACTTCTCTTACAGCTTTTATTGCTGCTCTTATAACTTAGCTAAAAACCTGCATATCCTCTATAATGCATTCACTGGTCCCTACAGCAACTTTAAAAAATGGAGTCTGGAAATGGTATCTTTACATAAATGAGGAAAGTACATAAATCCTCTTAATCTACATCTGTTCCAGGAAAGCATTCAGAACTAGCAGCTTAAAAAGACAAAAACAAGGATTGAGTTTCATCTCCAAGGATATTTCAGTGCTGTCAGCCCTAGTTCTCCAGACACCCAATTCAAGAGCCTGAAAGGGGTCGAACAAGTTTCCTTCTAATACTGTAATGTGTTTAAGTGCCTGGAAAAACACAGAGAGTCAGGGGAGAAAGTGAAGACACTTGCTTCATTTAGTATCTGGTCCTTTGAGGGACCGAGCCCTGCTCATTTCCTAGTGAATTTGGAAGGTGTTTAGCCCCCTTTATCATTCACCAAACCAAATGGGAGGATGCCTGGGAGTCCTCTTCCATCTCTACTTTCTGCACTTAGACATCTGCAGAACAGCAAGGCTGGTGATGGAGGAGCGTGTTTAACACACCTTGTTTCACGGGCATCAGCAAAGCTTTGCACTTCGACTACCTGGGGTTGTTTATCTGTCTCCTCTTCTCCTCCCACCAGGATTTACGACGGCAGGCAACCTGTGCTGGGTATCATGGACCCCCAGATCATTAAATCTGTACTGGTTAAAGAGTGTTACTCCACCTTTACCAACCGGAGGGTAAGAGCAGAAGCATCATGATGTACCACCGAGTCCAGAAAACAAAATGCAGGAGGAGACAGGCATGCCAAGCATATAGCAGGGTTTCCATAGGGGACATGACTGCACTGTAGGGATTGCTGTAAGTGGCCACTGTATGTCACTGTTCCCCTGCCTTACAGCCTGGGGACTGCATACCCAGGCTGGCAGAGGAAGCTCTTTGCCTGCACATCAGACAAATTCTGCTCTCACACCTATGTGTATATATCTATATGGATGAATTTGAGTGTGTGTGACCACACAGGAGTCTGTAAGGGTCCAGCTAGCACAGGTGCCACCAAGGTGGGATGCAGGCTCTGGGTGGCATGGATAGGTAACATACATACAGGTGCTGGGCTTGTTGGCTCACTTGTTCTGGGTATGGAAGTGGCATCCCACAGCTGGTTTACTGCAGGAAAAGGGATTGTTTATGTGTGTGTGCCTTGAGAGAGGCTGTTTTGTTTGTAAGGCCTTAGCCTGCTGCCAGTAGTAATATGCCCCTGAAACAGCCTGGGCAGGGACTTGCATGCTACATCCCCATCCTTGCAAGAAAGCCACTATCTTTTCTGGGGTTAACACCTTGCCTTTCCCCCCCTCTAGCATGTAGATCTAGCAGGGGCACTGACCGACGCCATCTCATTAGCTGAAGATGAACAGTGGAAAAGGATTCGTACTGTGCTCTCGCCAACCTTCACCACTGGGAAACTAAAGGAGGTAAAACACAGAGGAGCAGGTACAAACTAAATCAGAGAGTCAGTAGATACTGTTTTCAGGCTGAGATGGTCACAGGGGTCTGATTTCTTTAGTCATAGCCTGGCAACAAGCTGATCTGTGTAATTTATGCCTAATTTAATACCAAAAGGGCTTAAAATAAAACCTTAGTAGAAAGATCTTATTTGTAAATATTCATGAAATTCCCTGTAGCCTTTGTAAGCCTATCTTAAAGTAGTGAAATGTACTATACTTAACTGACCATCTCTGGTTTGTTACAGATGTTCCCTATAATGAAGCACTATGGGGAAGTTTTGGTGAAAAACGTTCAAAAGCGAGTAGAAAAGGACAACGCTATATCTGTAAAGGAGTAAGTAGCTGTTGGGAGCAGCAGGCTAAGCAGCAAACCCTGCTAACAAGTGCCGTGGTTCATTTGTTATGGGCATTGCAGATCACTCGCTGGGTAAACCAGACGTCTGAAATGAGGAATGGGACTAGTGGAAAGCCTGGCTGGAAATGTGAAAGGGAAAATTTAAGTTGGGACATTAGTGAAACCTCCTAGAGGCAGAGACCCAGAGAGAAACCTTCTGAAGAGAATTCCATGGGCAGAACAATGCTCCAGAACAGCTTCATGAATCCACAGATACAAGATAACTGTAAAAACCACCAGGAAAATCCAGTTTTCTTTGCATATACTCAGGATCTTTGTGCCTCAGCTTCATATATTGCAGGACACTGGGGCTGCTGGCCCCTTTTCCCCACACAGAGCACTGTGTGTGCTCATCTATCGCTGGGGGGAGTGTGAAGGGAGGCTGTGATGTGGCCCCAGGTATCAGCCTCATCTCTGCCCTCCATATGGGCTCTGGAACAAAATCTGTGTATTTGACTCCCAATTTCAAAGCACAGCTGAAGGGGCAGCTGCACACCAGTAGTCACACACCAGCAAAGCTCTCCTCTACCAAAAAAAAAAAACCCAAAACCCATAAAGAGACGGCTTGGACAGTTTGTAATACAGTAGGGCTGTGCTGGGTTGAACAAGACCATTTTCATGGCTTGTTCGAAGCAAGGTGTGTTGCCATCCCTCCCCAAGAAGGGGGAAATGCTCAAAAGCCACATGCCATCCTTGCACTAACCCATTCATGTAGCTACATGCTGTTCTAAAATCCTGAGAAAAGCTGCCAGATTTCAAAACCCACACAGACTTGAGACCAAAGCTCTCTAAAAAATTATATCCCTTTCACTAGAAGTGCTTTTCAGTTACCATATATCCAATTTCCTTTTCAAAGCCAGGGCAGGAGGTCTTATGAGACTTTATATTTAATGTCACATAGGCATTAGGAAACAAATACATTCACTTGGTCCAAATATTTAATCACAGTCTATCTTTTCCATCTTTCCCCAGCATCTTTGGAAGCTACAGCATGGACGTTGTCACCAGCACTTCATTCGGTGTCAACATTGACTCCATGAACAACCCCAAAGACCCCTTTGTCAGAGAGATGCAGAAACTGGTCAAATTTGACTTTTTTGACCCACTCTTCATCCTGATATGTAAGTAACTGTTGTTGAAAACTGCATTCAGGTGTCAGTACTACTGAAGTGTGACTTCAGCAAGCATATCAAACTACTGCATCCTAAATATTAACCAATCAACTATTGCTTAGATACCTTCACTGACATCTTGTCTCATCATTGGCCTCGTGATAAAACTCTGGGAAGGAAGTGGATGAAAAAGCTTCCTCTACCCTTGGCACCCACAATGGAAGAAACATATCCCAATAAGTGCTGGAAAATGATCTGAGGGTTGAAAAGCAAGTTCAGCTGTGAGGCTTGCAGAGAGTGGTGCTATCTGAAATGAATTTTCTAGAAGAGAGTGCTGAGTGGGGATGGTAATTAGATGCAACTTCCTAGCAGTGCAATAGCTTAGCAGTGGTGTTGATGGATCTTAAATCACTTACCACCTTAAATCAGATTAGATACCTCGCTAAAACATGGGGGAAGTTGTGATCTGTGCATAGAGGGGGTTCTGGTGCTGTGGATGTTATGAATCTACACATAAGCTCAAGATCCAGCCTCTGGGATAAAGTAAATGCTCTGAAGAGGACTTCAAAAGTGTTTATGAGCAACACATGGCAGTGCATAGTTCAGCCTGAAAAGAGAATTCAGAATTTGCACTGTTTTTCTTGTGAGCCACAACCCTGTTTAGTGCTCTACAGTGTAGAGAAGTAACTTGTCCTTGCAAAACAGTGCCTCAGAAAAAGAAGATGGCATAATCTTTGATCATTGCTCAAAGCAGAGATTATACCCAGCTCAGCTGTGCCCATCAGAGGGCTGGAGCATGTCTCCTGTGATGAAAGGCTGAGAGAGTTGGGCGTGTTCAGCCTGGAGAAGAGAAGGCTCTGGGGAGACCTTATAGAACCTTCCAGTACCTGAAGGAGTCTGTAGAAGGTTTCCCTGCCCATGGCAGGGGGGTTGGAACTAGATGGTCCTTAAGATCCCTTCCAACCCAAACCAGTCTGTGATTCTATGATCCAACAAAAACTAGGGAGAGAGTTGCATGAAGACAAACCATCTCAAGGGAACGAGAAAGGGAAAAAAAGGCAAAAGTCCAGACTTTTCCCAGGTAAAGAAATTGAGAAAAGAAATTTTATCAGTAGCATTATTACTTCCTCAGGAACATCCACAGCGATCTTATATCAGGTGGAGTTTGATTACAGGGTGCACTTTTATTCTGAATTTTCTTTTTTTTTCAGTTGTGTGCCCATTCGTTATTCCTCTTTTGGCCAAGATGAATGTGAGCTTCTTCCCCAGTGATGCTGTAGATTTCTTCATGAGATCCATCTCCAAAATTAAGCAAGACCGTGAAAAGGAAACTCACAAGGTAAGCAAGCATGAATTTACTGTCAATTGTGGCAGAAAATAAACTTAAGTGAAATATAGTTAGGGTGCTGTCAAGGTTGAAAGCAAAGTACAGTAACTCTAGAACACCCTCAGTCTACTTAAGTGTAAACACCTGATTTTAATACTCTCCGAAAATCCTCTCCTGACCAGTCCTGGCAGAGAAACAAGTGTACATCCATGATCTGAAGCTAAATCCAGATAAAGGCTTGGGACAATTGGGCTAAACTTGGGTTTGCAAAACTTATAATAAGTCATAGTAAGACACTCCCTGAAGATTAGGCAGAGGATGAGAGAGAGCAGAGGAAGCACCACGAGAGCAGCGATACCACCTTGCAGGGTTGCACCTTCCCCTCTCACTTTTTGAAAAGTGAAGCTGCTTCCCAGCAGAAGTCTCCTTTTTAGAGTTTGGATCCCTTGCCTAAAACTCATTCAAGACACTGCTTTCCCACCCAATGGCTCCACAAATAAGACAGGTAGGTTTCCAAAATAAAAAGCAAATGTTATGGTTTTCACTAAGGAAGTCACGTGCATTTTGGGGATGCTTTTGGTTTGAAAGTTAGGCTGTGAAACCTGATTATCTGAGCCCTCCATGGGACCTGTCACCAAAGAAACTCTCCTGTTTTTCTTCTCAGGGCAGAGTAGATTTTCTGCAGCTGATGATCGAATCCCAGAACTCAGCCAGTCCTGGCAGCAACGATGTGAATCACTCTCATAAAGGTAACAATATCCAAATGCACATCATGGGAACAGGGGCTGTGGGAGCGAGGCGATCTGCTTTCCAGAGGAAGGCTCAGTGGGTCACCACCGTCTCCACTATCCATCTCCAGGGAGAAATCTCTGCTTCTTGCTGCCAGCACCAGGATAAAGGGAATTCCCCAGGTCCTTTGCCCTGGACTAGGAATGCCATGCCAATCATTTATACCCAGAAAATCATCTGGCTCCTCTATCAAATTACTTTTTCCAGACAGATAGCACAGTAGCTATAAATGTGTTACCCAAAACCCACCTCAAACCTGCCTCAAGCCCACCTGTTGCTCCCTGTTCCTTGCTGAGACCGTCAGCCAACACCAGTTTTGCTCATCTCCCCACACCCTGTCTTCACAGCCCTGTCCGACACAGAGGTTCTGTCGCAAGCACTGATCTTTATATTTGCTGGGTACGAGCCCACCAGCAACACGCTTGGTTACCTGGCGTATGAACTGGCCTTGCATCCCGACGTGCAGCAAAAACTGCTGGAGGAAATCGACACCATCTTACCCAACAAGGTAAGGGGACATTGAATGATGGCAAAGACCCTCTGACTTGTCCAGACAAGACAATGAGAAATCTTTAGCTCCTAAACACCCTTCTCCTGGGATTCTCCATGAGCTCCAAGACACACACTCAGACAACTCAGCCCTGTAGCAATTTTCTTTTGCCAGCCAAAGCCTTCCAGACCACCCCATAGCACAAACCCCTTTGCCATACTCCGCACCCATGTGCGAGTAGATGTGGATTTCCAGGCATTTCCATCACTCAGGGATGGAAAATGAAACCAATTATGCAATTTATACCTTGCATTTTGTTCTCCAGGGAGTCTGAATCATACTAGGGACTGGGGACACTGGTCTCAGCTGTCATTTTTAGGACAATCCCATCCTCATGCCAACATACCTGGCCACTCTTCTCCTGTTGTACTACAGGCTCCTCTCACATACGAAGTGATGATGCAGTTGGAATATCTTGACATGACAGTGAGTGAAACCCTTCGGCTCTATCCCCTTGGAGGACGGCTTGAGAGAACCTGCAAGAAAGATGTAGAAATAAATGGAGTGACCATTCCCAAAGGAACTGTTGTCATGATCCCACCCTATATCCTGCACCGCGACCCTGAGTACTGGACAAACCCAGAAGAGTTCAGACCAGAAAGGTACAAAAAGCATAATGAAAGGGAGGAAATATCACGCTGCTTTTTCCTCACGCAGTAATTAAGTATTAATCTCTGATTAGCTTCCTAATGGTGTTCTTCCTATCTTTTTACAAACAATACCAATGAGAAATTGCAGGCTCATGGGAATGTCATTTTAAGACAAAAATGAGCTTTGCACTTAAAGCAGGCTTTCAAACAACGTAATCTTGCTGGGAGAGTAACACTGATACCTCACAACATCTTGTACACAGTTTTTAGGCTTGCTGACAGAGGGGGTAGTTGGTGAGTTTTTCTAACTGCTAGCCATCCTTCTGTATAACCTTCATTGCTGAACCCTTTTCCTTCACCCAGGCTTTGCCAGCAAAAATACAAGAGAGCTGATTCCCTCCTTGTTTTCAAGGAAGCGATAACTTTCTCCAGTTGATAGTTTTTAATTGGTATCTACCTCTCATTACCAAGAACACTGAAGCTATAGGCTGCTCCTATCCAAAACGACTCCTGGTCTCTCTCACTCTCACTAAATACAACAGACAAGAAATATCAAGCACTTTGGGAGGGCATGTTGGTTAGATTTTCACCTTCTTTCCAACTTCTAGTAGTGTGGATGGACAGAATTAAAAGCAAATTCAAGCGGGATCCCACCCTGTCCTGGACAAGGGCTGTGACACTGCACTCGATTGCTGGGATACACTGGGATAGGTTAGTGAAAAAGCCAAGCAAGTCTGTAGGGCACCAAGAAATCTCTGGATGAGTAATAAAGATATGTAGCTTTTTGGTTTTTTGCTGCCTTCATTTCTTTTCCCCAACCATGTCATTATCCAGGTTCAGTAAGGAAAACAAAGAATCCATAGACCCATACACATACTTGCCCTTTGGAGCTGGTCCCAGGAACTGCATTGGGATGCGGTTTGCTCTCCTGACTCTGAAAGTTGCCATCACCATCCTATTGCAACATTTCACCTTCCAGACCTGCAAAGAAACTCAGGTGAGGAGCACATTACATTCGGAAGCTCGCAGGCGAAGAGCTGGGTGCCTGGTTTCTCGCCACGGGTGCTGACACCAGATGCTTTGCACTGTCAGGGGACGTGCACCTTCAGGCACTACAGACCAAGTTCTGTCCCAGCTGCGGCCAAGTTTCTTTCCTTTAATCTCTACTTATTTAATTTGTCTATCTCCAAGTGTGTTTTTCCTCTTATTGTTGCAGATCCCTCTCAAGCTGTCTTCACAGGGACTCTTAAGACCAGAGAAACCGATTATTCTGAAGTTGGTCCCCCGGACCAACACTGCACCCGCAGAGGCATAGAACCCAGCCACCTCTGCAGCAATACTCCATCTAACGAGTGCCGGGCTAACAAAGGGATCACGCGTCGCAGGAGACCTCTCCTACATGTACAGACACAGGAGAGCAGCTCTAGTTAATTCTGGAAGCAATTACTACATACTTACTAATAAACATAGCTGTCAGAAACTTATTGTGGATCACTGGGCAGTGACAATACACAGCTCCCTTAATTCTGATTGCAGAAAACAAAAAATAAATCCAAATGAGAAGCTGATCATCCTCTTACTTCGAAGGTGACTTCTCCATGTGGAGAGAAGGAATTACTGTTGCATCCAAGAGAAACAAGATGTGATGGGAATTCAAATCACCACACCTTGCTGGGCAGGGACGGGTGACGCTCTTGGTGTATTGATGCCTGAAATTTCATGTGTTATAATTGAGACGACTGGTGTGAAACTACATCCTAGTTACCAAACCTCTTTTGTGCCATGTGTTAATTAAACTAAAGTGTGTACAAATACTGTCATTAAAAATGTTCGAGAGCTGCTCTGTGTTGTGTATAGCGGCTGATCACTTCCCATTTAAAAACCGTATTCAGCCTCAGCCCTTGAAATTATCCATGTACGTTGCTTTCCACTTAATTTAATGAATCTGATCCTTCATTTAATGCGATCAAACCCTCCCATTTGTACAGTATTTTACAAACACTATAACTCCCACCTCTTAGTTTGATTAAGAGGTTGCCTTCAGTTCAGCACTGGCCAACCCTTTTCCGCACTGGAGAGACAGAGGGTGGATTGCGGAGAGCAGCAGGATCAGCTCGTAGGAGGTGGTGAACAGCACTGCAGGAGGGCCATTGCTCCTGGAGAAGCCATCTAGACACTGCTTGTAGCTGATCCTTGCCTCCCAGGGACACGGATGGGTTACACATTGCCCATGGCAGGATGTTAAACTGCTGCAGGATGCTTTGCTCTTGAACTGCTCCGGAGTAGTCCACAGCTTGAGCTTTCTGGGCTGGTCCTGCCACCAGTGTGATGCTTTGGCCTAAGGACTTATGCTATCCCTGGCCATACAAAGAGGGAATATCAAAAAGTGGGGGGGAGGTTCTCCCAGATCTGAATTTCACATGTCAGTTAACCCCAGTGAATTGTGCTGGCCCTGACACCTACAAACCAAGAAGGATGCTAGTGAAATGGGAGACCTTTTTAGAAGAGCTGCAAACCATTTCAAGTTATCACTTAACTTTCTCCTGGCATCTTTCACTCCAACATAGTATTTTCTAGATCATGGTCTAATTTTGTCCTGTAGCCACATGCTCTGCTCTTTAGCAGACAACAACCAAAATGCTGCAGTCCAATATAATACAAGTTTATTCAAGAATTCATGTCTATTCTTTAATAATGACAATTAAAGGGTTTGGGACTGGTCAGCCAACAGTGCAGAGGATTCCTGATTACTGGAAATCCCCAGATCAAAGCTGTCCATTTTTCAGGAAGATACTCTTGAATTAGAGCCTGGTAAACGTTGCTCTAAAGCAGCTTGTGCTGTCCCAAAAGGCAGATAGACCAATTATAGTGCTCCCTTCTGATTCATCATCTGTGAATAATTGTTTGGGTTTCGCTATGTACACAGCAAGGCATAGTTAGAAGAGCTGCCAATAAGACCCTTCCTCAGTTTAAACTGTTGCTCATCTCTCACCAGGGGTTAAAAAACAACAGTGGAAGAGCTGAGCCTGTCTTCCTGCTCTAACGATGCTGCAGTAGCTCTGATGGGGAGTGCAATGCCCCTGCATTGCCAGACTATTTTAAAAAATACATTTTCCCCATAGGAAAGTAGTGCTAAGCAAAACTAACTCCAGACTCAAGAAAGGAAAAGAAAGAGGAAGCCACTGTGAAAGCAGCAAGTCACATGCCAAACAGCTGCTTTGAGGTAAAGAAAAGTCATGTTGATCTCTCACGAACAAAATCAAGCACCTTTGCGTGGTGCTCAGAACCAGAAAGGGTTAATCCAGCCATACCCCAAGACAGGCAGACCCTGCCCGGCATGTGGCATCTCCAGGAATGAAGTCATTAGAGTAACTGTACAGATCATTCTTCCAAATGTGAAAAATGTGACTAATTCTCTGGCTTCAGCCAATTATGACCTGCCAGGACTATCATAACAGCCCATAAATAATACGTTACAAAATCATGGTAATGAGTCTTCTAGAAGAAAATTAGATCCTCTGTGTCTTAAGTCCATAAAATTGCTTTGCTTATAAGGGCTGCCTCCATCATTCCCAGCACTCTGCATTGCTTCGCTGGCCATCCCTCCGAAACGGATGTGACTTGGCCAGGACCCTGAGTGCACAGGTACCAGGACCATCAGACTTGTTCTCACTGCTCTGGCTGTTTCCTCTTGAAACCAGACATATCACTGCTTAACCCAACTTTCAGATGTTTGCACTGATAAAACATATTTACTTTATCTAGACCTTGCTGATCCCTTTAACTGTTTCAACACATCCGTGGCAGGCCTGGGACATTGTACTGTCCCAGGATAGCCCGGTCTTTGTCAGAGGAAAGATCTTCTAAGCACAGTACAAGGTAGAAAGCAATTTTGGGGAAAATTCTGTTTCACTTCCTCCCCTAACTCCTCCCACACAGTAAGAAGGAAAAAATAATTAAGAAAACTCATGTTACATCAGCATTAAAATAAACCAAAATATGCTTTTCTCAAAGACTTCACAACCATGTCTCGGGGAGGTTATTGTCAAGCCGCTGTGCAAGCCCCACAGACTCACACCCTGTTACAACTCTAGCACCACTCTGAGACTTCTTATATGAGTATGCAGAAATATATTCCCCTTAATACGGAAAGGTTTGCTGGGAAGGAGATGTACACCCCATGATAGGAGAACTGTTGTAGCATCAGTCCTGATGAAAGACAAAGGTGGCTATAAGTGGGGAGATTTGTTTTCTGTTTCTCAGTTAACTATAGCAGAGCAACCATCAATGTTACAGTAACTTGCCTAAATGATGTGATACTTCCAGTTGATTGCAACGATCAAATGGATTTTATGAAAAACAGTTTTCTTGCTTACAGCAGAGGAATATTTCATGGGCTTCAAGTCAGTTGTTAGGTGTTTCGATAGTAGGCTGAGCCCTGACAGATAGAAGAATGGTCTGGCTATTACCAAACTAAGTGTCCCTAAAGCATTGAAGTCTTTTGCAATTCTGCCTTGCCTTTAAAGTGAAAAATGAAACATTTTCAGGCATATTTCACCTGGAAGAAGAAAGAATAGGCAGCATTGCTCCTTTTACCTTACTCTCTACAGAGGCACAGTTTCTCCCTTGATACGCTGGCATCCGAAGACCACAGGCCGAAGGTGCCCAAATGAGAGCCAGCGTGCAGAATTTGTTTAGTTCTCACAGTCCCGCCTCCTCTCTCCATCACCCCTTTAGAAGCAACAAGCCAGCGCGGGGTATTACCAGGGTATGACAGATAGCTTGGAAACGTGGAAAACCTGTAGCTGAGTTTATGCACTGACATCACCTTTATCTGCTGTAATGGAGAGAATTAGGCATATTGAATCGCTCACTGTACAGATATGGAATTTTGAAAACCCTTACTGTTGCACAAATGTTGACAGGATATTTTATTTACTGCATCATTAAAGGTTAAAGAGACTCATTCTCCAGAGGATTCATTTTTCAACCTGTAATATCAATTAAAGCTAATTTCAGCTCTACCCTAATGATTAACATAAAATATGGAAAAAGCTCTAAATGAGCATTTCTGTTCATTACTTCAATTCTCCTGTATTGCTAGGGCACTTTATAGGTACTGATGCAGCTTTATATCACCCATGACACAGTTAATTTTCCCCTCCGAGCTTCTTTTTGTTACGGCACACTTGAAGTCGCTGCAAAGATGCACAAAATACCTTTGATGATATGGATCAAAGTTTTTATTTAAGCAGTTCATAGTTGATGATCGGTGGTGGTCGCTATGGGCTTTCCTACATGGCTGGGTGCAATGTCTAGGTACAAATTTATTGTTACACGACCTACAGCTTCCATAACACGAATAGAATTCATAAGCACACTGATGTATTTGTACAGCCTGAAGTTTGCAACTGAACAGTTATATTGTCCTCCCCACGCCAAGGGAAAATGAAAAACCTTGCATACCACTTACAAACTGAAGCCAGTGCAGTACAGCTGGATGCATTTATCCATCCTTGCTTGGCAAAATACTGGTTTCATCAATACCTCGAGGAGTGCCCAGAAAAATAAGTTACAGTCCATTTCTTGGACTATATCACGCATTGTGCAGACCAGCTGAGAAGGCACAGGTGCCACACCACAGCTCCTCCATCCTTGGGCTGTCCAACTAGTTTGGCTCTGGAATTGTAGGTAATAGGACTGGAAAATACTCTTGGAAAATAGACCACACAGACCAACTGCCAGTATGGGAAGAAGAGCCTTGTACTAACTTGCCCCAAGCTTGTCTAACCTTTTCAAAACTTGTCTACTTGTATCCTAATTTTAGGGTATTTATTGTTAACAAACACTAATCTGGGATCGATTTGTATCCAAAGGTCACAGCAAAAGCCAGAGGGAAGGTGAGGAGCAATACAGATGCTCCTAAGAAGGTCAGCTGCTGCCACTCAGGCTGCTCTCTGGTGGTAACCACACATCAATCAGCCCACCAGTAGCCGTAGCAACTTCCACAGAAGCAAGCAGATGTCTGTTGCTCCCAATAATTATGACAAACTCCAGCAGAAATCAGCAGGATGAAGCACTGGGGGACATGGATTTGCAGATCCCGCTTGCCAAGAAACGAAACGTTTCCCGTGCTGGCTGTGGTACTCGTGTCCTGTCACATGTAGCTCTGGCCCAGAACTCCATACTGAGCTATATGCCCCTTCTCAGACAGGTCACTGAACCCACCACTCCCGCTTTTCCTCATCTTTTCAAAACTGCAGGTGGCTTTCTGCTCCCCCCCGCTCCTGAATTTCCATGTTTAGCTTTCAATGGCTGGAATTCATTTGGCTGGGAGTAAGTGAAACAGCCCTCTTAAGTGGAAGAGCTACCTAATAAAGTTTTAATGGAAGATACTATTTCTCTTCTTTACATTACATTAAAAGCCAGTCGGGAAATGAAAGCCCAGGAGGGTTAGGTGTGTTGGAAACACTCAGCAAGATAGTCTTTTCTTTGGGGAGTTCACAGTCGAAATGTTGTCCTAAGAAACAGAATGTTCAGCAAACACAGACAGCTTGTGCGATTGCAGACTTACCAAGCGTGTGTAGATATATATATACACACACAAATATGTGTGCATATGTACAGGAGGGCAGAGGGGTATCTATTTTGTCTTTGGAGACACTCTCCAGTGCCAGGTCTGAGCCACCTGGGGAGGGTCTGGGACGAGCAGCTTAGTGCCTAGACCATGGCATAGTGCATTTACCTGCTCTGCACCATCACGGGACACAACTGCTCTTTAACAGCCATATTTCAATATCAAAATCACTGCTGTCTTCAGGGCTACTTTTGGTGTGACTCGGAATTGATCAGTTTGGGCTCTTCACTAACCTACAACCCAAATTTAAGAAACCTTCTCACCACCAGTTCCCAGCTGTTATTTTCTTGCTGTGCTAAACGTCTGTGCAACAACAGCAAAGAGCAGTTACAGACATCTGTTTTCAGTAGCAGCAGCAGAACTGAGCAGTTCTCAGCCTCCTCATGGAGGGACAGGGACATTCAAGCACTGATCAAGAAAGACAATTAAAAATGAGTCTAACAGTATTATAAATTTCTGAAACATTGGCCTTGGAGTGTAAGATGTTGACCTTTCAAGTTCTGGTTGGCTGAGAGGGACCATATTTAGTTATTGGTGTTTAAGATTGTTTTGAACCAACTTAAAATCAAAATAATATATTTTTCTAAGATGGAAAGCAGACATTTACACTGTCAGTAACACTGAGAACTAGGAAGTGCTAACACTTCAAAATCTCCCCTCCAGGTAAAATATCCAAGTATTTTCAACCCTTGGATCTGGGCTATTGCAGATCCCACCCTTACACATGCCTCTCCCTAACCTATGCTGCTACCACTGAAGAGATGGCTCTCAACACATCCAAGCAGAGCTTGGGTGTCAACACTGTCCTCAGGTCCTGTCCCAGGACCTGCCATAGACCTCAGGGCATCAGATGAACACTATACAGATATTCACAAATGGCTTTCACAGCTTCAGGTCTCAGCGTTTATCAGCATGTAGGTTTATGTGGAGAATGTCATGGAGAAGTAAAGCTGTCCCTGACAGAAGTCCACTGTCGTCTTTAGTGTCTAGTGCCAGTGGTCTTTTGCTACTATTTCTCTTAAAGAGGTCTTGGTCTGAAGTGATGACAGGTGACAAAGATCCAGCCCTGGAAGTTAGTAAGTTACCCCCAGTAAGTTTGCAGATGACGCCAAACTGGGTGGAAGTGTTGATCTGCTGAGGGCAGGAAGGCTCTACAGAGGGATCTGGACAGGCTGGATCCATGGGCCAAGGCCACTGTGTGAGGGTCAACCAGGCCAAGTGCTGGGTCCTGCACTTGGTCCACAACAACCCCTTGTAACACTACAGGCTTGGGGACAAGTGCCTGGAAAACTATCCAGGGGAAAAGGACCTGGGGGTGTTGGTTGACAGTGGCTGATTATGAGCCAGCAGTGTGCCCAGGTGGCCAAGAAGGCCAACAGCATCCTGGTGTGTATCAGGAATAGGGTGGTCAGAGGGAGTAGGGAAGTGGTTGTCCCTCTGTACTGGGCACTGGTGAGGCTGCACCTCAAATCCTGGGGTCAGTTTTGGGCCCCTCACTGAAATAAGGATATTGAGATGCTTCAGAGTGTCCAGAGAAGGGAACAGAGCTGAGGAAGGGTCTGGAGCACAGTTCCTGTGAGGAGCGGCTGAGGGAGCTGGGAGTGTTCAGCCTGGAGAGGAGGAGGCTGAGGGGAGACCTGATCAATCTACAACCCCCTGAAAGGAGGGTGCAGAGTTGGGGCAGTGCTTGGTCTCTTCTCCCAAGTGACAAGCAATAGGATAAGAAAGAACAGCCTCAAGTTGCACCAGGGGAGGTTTAAATTGGATATTGGGAGAAAATTCTTTGCCGGAATGGCTGCCAAGCATCGGCACAGGCTGCCCAGGGAAGTGGTGCTGTCACCATCCCAGGAGGGATTTAAAAGGTGTGTAGGTGTGGTGCTCAGGGACATGGCTTAGCAGTGGACTTGGCAGTGCTGGGTTAACAGTTGGATTTGATCTTAAAGGTCTTTTCCAACCTAGACTCTATGATTCTATGATCACCTAAGTTATCATACAACTAGGATGGCCAGTGTTCCCTGTAAACCGCAAACTTAAAAATGTCAGAGCATGAATCTTCATAGAGACCCAGCAGGCCCTGGGGTGGAAGCAGTGAAGTTACAGCAACAAGAACACAACGCTTCAAAAGGCAGAGGTCTGCCACGGTGTTCAGCGAGAAGCCATCACAGGGAAGCGGTCAGGTCCGCAGCGGAGCTAACCCAGCTCCAAGGACAGCAAGAACAATAAGAAATTAAAATGCACAGTCACAAAACCCAGCGCACAGCAACAACTGGCACTGGCTTGGTTTGTTCATTACAAAGCCACTTCGGCTTTGTGCTGGGTTTTCTGCTTTCTCTCTGCTTGCTGGCAGCAGCTCTAGAGAAGATCTTTGGCATTTTGCTGAAACTTTCAGATATTGCTTTCCTTCGCAGCACCTGCTCCTTTGCAAGATGATAGAAGCTACCTCCAGGCTCCCTCCCTGAATATATGCTGCAGCTGCACAGCTTATTATTTTGCTACATTTACTTAATGATCACCCAAGTACTTGGGGTTTAAACCTTGTTGCCTCTGCCCATCGCTGTGTTGGCCCCCAGGTAGACTTTGAGACCCAGCAGCCAACCCCGCTAGGCTGTTCAGCCCCAAGGGAATCTTCCCATTCTATACGCCCCTGAAGCCACAAGAAAGGAAAATAAACCCATTGATCAGCCTTTCCTCTCCTCATTCCTCATGTTCATAGCTGAAAGAGCAATGCAGGAAAGAACACCAGGCCAAATGGCACTTGGCCGGACACACGTCCGAGTGCAACCCGCACGTGCCTCTGTCCCGGGGCAGCAATTGCCCAGGCACATTGGTCTAAAGTCTAAGCTTTTCCTGACAAATAGCTGCTGAAGTCGTTGTCCATTTGAGTATTCATCTCTCATTTGTAATTTCATTTAAAATCCATTTTTGCAGGGTTTGCTAGACTTCAATAAAAATTGCTTTCAGAAATATGGAAAATCCGAGGGTGACTATTTTTCCTAGTCAAGCCTTACCTCACCGCAGCCTCTAAAGCACAGCCAGCCTCCCAGCTCAGAGGGTGCGAGCCCTGGGAAGGGTCCATCAGAAGAAGCAATCTTAAAAGCACATTATACACGTGTTAACCTGGCCTGACAAGTGAGAACCTCAAGTAGTTCTCATTTGATAGCTTCCACTGAAAATCAGTAATAAAAAAATCTGGATTTTCAGTAAGTGGGGTCCAAAAGAATTTATAACTCAGGTGGTTCCTCAGTTAAAGTTTAGTGGAAGAGGGTATGCACAGCCAAAGCCGAGCTGAGACGCAGGGAAGAGGGACAGCAAGGCAGGGAGCAGCAGCTAAGCCGTCTAGAAAGGATCTGCAGCTTCAAACACATCGCAAGCAGTAGGTGGGCTTTTTGAATAAGGGGAAAATTCATTAACTTGATGTCAAAGATCGCACAGAATTTAACGAAATCCTTAAGTAAAAGATGCTAAGCGTTTCTTAGGCCTCCTGGATCTTTCCTTGAAGATCTGCAAAGAAATGTGAAGGAACTGCTTCTCTTTTAGTACCATGCTGCGAGATTAGATGCTATCCTGCTATACATTCTTTTTTATAGCCCACTTTCTATTTTTATTCCTGTTCTACTGTGGAAGTGTTTGCTAATAATGTATGATAGGATGCTTTGTCATGAAAAAACCTTGTATCATTTATCTGTTTCTGAAAAGAAATTCTCAGTACAAATCTAATAAGGAAAAAAAAAATCCTATTCTACCTCCTGTTGGAGGAGAGGGATTGATTTATGGAGAGAGATGAAAAGCACTAAGTATGTATTGCTTGGCAAAATGAGGAATTGTAGAGAACTGTCTTTATGCATTTGAAGGGTGTAAACATCAAAGAGGCAGAGGAGCTATTTAGAGCATTAGGAGGAGGCACATCTAGGAGACAAGAGCTGAAATTAAATGAACATCGTTAACTTAAAAATCATACTTCTGCCTGCAAATCTATTTCCTGATATTATTACTTGTAGCACTCTGATGAGTATAAATGAAGCTTATAGAAAAAAAATACCTAATCTATTTTTCATATCTGATCTGCAGACCTTACTGTAAAGTTTATAAAGCCCAGATCCTGCAGCTACTCCAGATAATCTGGGAGAAGAGCAGCCTTTAAATCTCTCCCCATTTCTATTGCCAACACGGGTTCATCAGTATGATGGGTTACTTCCCCCCTCCCCATGCTCTGATTGCAGCCGGTGCTGGCTATCAGAGACCTGACTCATTGGAGCTGTGTTGGTGTAACAGCTTTTACCCCAGCAGATGGGCAAGTCCCCTGTCATTAATAACCCTTCTGAGGAACAAGGGCATCCTTGCTCACGCCTCGCAGGAAACCCACGCTTGGTCCTGCAGGATGCCCAAACTTGTCTGCCTGGGGTTGAGTTAATTGCCCGCTGTCCTGAGCTAAAGCATGAGGGAGAGGAAAAGCTCCATAGGAAATAACTATCCTGGCTCTCATGGAGGCTTTGGACTACACTTCAAAAAACTGCTGAACGTCGTGTGGCCTGACGGCTCACAGAGATCTCCAGGAGAAAGTTTTGCTCCCTGTTCAGTCAGGCTCTGGAGGTGCCTGTGCCCATCCGTGGGAGTGGGATGGTGGCAGGGCTGTGGGGGTCCGCGTGTCTATATGGATGTGCTTGGATAATTGGGAATGTCATGCGGCTGGAGGCTTGCAGCCAAAAAATATCATTTGGTTACACACCTCCCCCCGGGTTCCTACCAGACAGCCCAGGATAACGAGAGCTGCCCCTCTCTATGCCTTCGTTCTCAAGGAGCATTTTACAGCTGAGTGATGCTCACGGTGACAGGCGAGGAGAGCAAGGGGAGGCTCCCTGCTCAGCCCACAGAGAAATCCTCAAATCCTTCTAGAATTACAGATTCCTCTTATCTTGGTTGCTTTTCCTCACCACATTTTTAGTCTAGGGGGGATACTAGACTCTGCTCTAGCATTAGCCATGAAAAAGAAGTGGAGGAAAGGCTTTCTGTGCTCCCTCCCTACCTTCACCAGCTGGAAAGGGGGTAAACCCCAGGGGAACTGAGGCATCTAACTACTGCTGAGGCAGAGCACAGAGGTCATGCAGGCTGCAGCTTTCTGAACAGCCTTATCTCTCCAGTCAGAAACCAATCTGTCATTAAATGCAGTATTTCATGTGTGTAAATAAAAAAAAAAGAAGAAAAATGATCACAATAACAAGCTTTTGATAACAGCCAACATTCACAACTAAAGTGTGTGAGATTTTAACAGAAAGTATATATTAATTTGTAATAACATGATGCCTGTGAATGACAGGATCCGATTTACGTTTCTGGTGCTTCCAGCCCTAAAGCATCATAAGAACACCGTAATGGAAAATGTTCAGAAGTACATAGGAAAGGATGAACCTCTGTGTATAAGAGGGGAATTAGGCTGCTTCCCATGCCCCTGTGCAGGGGCAACAGGGTCCTGAGCTTGTTCACATCAAAAAAACATCCAATCCTAAAGGAATTGAGCTTCTGGTGCAGTCATGGCCCTGTGCAGGCTGAGGAAAGTTTATCTAATCCGCAGGCCAGCAGCTGCAGTGCTCAGGCATGGGGCTGTGGCTGGAAGAGGACACATGGCTAGGGCAAAGCTGTCCCCATCCTTCCCTGGGCACCACCATGAGCACACCACTGCCCCTCTGCAACCAGCCCACCCTTACAGAGCATGAGTCAAACCCAGTTTTAACCCTTAAGCAAAGCAAGGTCTTACCATGCTGATGTTTGGTGTGACAACCACCTTCTTCAGGTGGGCGATGGGGGTCCGTGGTCAGGCAGGTGCGTGGCTGTGCTTGAGCTGGAGACATGCACTCCTCCAGCCGGGCTCAGGAGAGGACTGCTGGGGCCAGGCTGAGCTTAAGAGGGCTCCGAGAGGATGGGTGGGGGTGGAGAGCCCAGGTGAGGTTGGTCATGGACATTAAGACCTGTTGGTACCTAGGCAGGGTCATGCTCTGCACAAGACTGAAAATCTCCCCATGTGTGCTGGGTTCAGCCAGGAAATAGTTAACTCTCTTTACCGTGGCTGCTAGGAAGCTGTGTTCCTGGATGCAGGAGATCCACTTCCATCCTCAGCAGGAGGAAATCTTTGCCTGCCAATTTAGGGCCTGTCTAGTTGTGGTTTGAATGTCTCCAAGCTTGGTGCATAGCTAGGAAGCAGAAGATCATAAAAGCCCATTTCAGGCCTCTTTGTTATCTTTTTTACCCTCTTTTTCCCCAGTGTGTTTGGAGCTGAAAGCCTGGATGTGACATGTACTTCAGAATAAGCACTGAGAAAATGAGCAACCCCAGAAACCACTTTGTCAGGGTAAGGAGTAAGAACCTAGTTAATTTTGAAGTTATTTTTTCATTTTTCCTCTTAGCAGCAAGAGGAAGAAAAAAAAAAATTAAAGTAATGCTTCAGCTTTCAGGTGACTGGGATGGACTTTTGATGATTACATTCTGTGATCATCCACACCCAGGCTTCCCTTGCTCCTTGCATTTAGCTGGGGAAGAGATCAGCTTCAGTAGTCAGCAGAGTGGAGTCAGTGCACGTAAATCAAAATTGGGTCCATCTTATATACGGCAGATAGGAAAGACCATAACAGAGCAGCATTTTGGCAGCGGCTCTTATGGCATAGGATGGGAGAGAGACAGGAAAATTCAGGATGGTCAAACAAAGGGAAGGAGATGACCCAACACTATTTTCATGCCGAGTTTCCTCCATCCTTTCACCTTCCATTAACGTGAGTACAACATTTTCACTGCAGGCTTCCATAAACTGCAGCAATAAGTGGAGCAGAAAGGTAGCAACCTGTACGAGGGTCAGCGCATAGCTGCGCTGCCCGCAGGAGAGCTGAAGAAGAGATCAGCCTGCTGTGAGTTTCCTGATGCCGCAGGCTACCGCAGGAGATGCACCATGCCAGGGCATGTGGCTTTGTAAGTGAGAGATGAGTCCATTTATTTCAGGAGTGAATTTGGCCTGGGGCTGGTGCTATTTAGAATAAAGTTGGACTCAGTGACCTGTGGAAAGCACTTGTTCAGCACCTGGTTCAGTTAAGAGCCCAATTTGCAAACAGTAAAATCTGGATGCTCTACCAACCAGAACACGTCCAAACGCTGTCAGTTTACTGTTGAGGTTAGGATTTTCCTGTCTCTTAATGAAATGGACTTTAGTTTTGAGAGCATTGTATCCACAATGCTCTCAACACATTTCACAGTCTTCTAGGCATATATCCTTCCCTTAAAAGGAGGAATGTGAACATCCTCCCCAAAATCTCTGAGGCTCTTCTCATGGTCAGTTATTACAGCAAAAGTACAAGAAAGGTGCCCAGAGGTGAGGAGATCACAGTGGAGCAAGGAACAGTCATTCAGTTAGCCCAGATGGTAGAAAAAAAAAGAAGAAAGAAAACTATGTCAGCACTAGAAGAAAAAATGAAGTCAAATAATTCAAGAGAAAGCTAAAGGAATGTATTTAGCTCTTAGGGGTTTAATTACTTTAAACAAAACCAGATTTTTTTCTTGGACCAAAATCTGGGCCAAGGCACTGAGTAGGCGAAAAGCAGCTGGGAGCTGAGGGGGGTGCAGAAGGGAGAGGGGGAATGGGTTAAACCAGCCCAGAGAGCAGTTTGGCTGCATGGAGCCTTCACTGCAGCAGCAAACTGGTTGGGAAGGTGGTGGTCAGCGGTGGGGGGAAAGTACCCAGCATGGGGAGATGGAGACACGTGCCTGAGCTGCCACACGATGGACACAAATGCTCACTAATGATTACACTTTGGTATTTGACCTGGAAATAAGAGGAGTCATGCTTAGGTCTGTGGAGGATTTTTTTTTTGTCTTTGTCTTTTTCCTGTGAATAACAATATTTGTGATAAAAATGGGAGGACTGGTACTGTGGTGTGCAAATGGGAAAGTCTGGATGGGGAAACAACCATCACACAAGAAGAGCTGGAAGAAGAGGTGAGAGACCAGATTGTGCTGGTGGTCCCTGTGCTAGTAAGTCATGGAGATCAGAGAGCATCACGTGCAAGGCATCTGGACCAAAAAACCCACAGTATGCACTAAAATACAGCCAAAACAAAGAGCAGACTGATGGATGAAGCCATTAGAGGTGAAGGGGGATGGAGACGCAAGGCAGAGGAGTTGAAGTGTTGCTTAATGACCCATGTGGGGGTGTAGGAGAAGATGAGGAGACAAAACACCCCAATCACTGTCAGCTCCTAATGGGTACAAAATGCTCATCCGAAACCCAGCAGAAGGTTGCTGGCCCCAGGAGGGCCCAAGGAGGAGCCATCAGCCAGCACTCCTCCACATCACCACAAGTAACCCTGAACCTACACACATTATCTTGGTGCTCGTGAGCACGTGGGGCTCTCGGTGACCGACAGCAGAATTGTTTTACAGATTCACCTTCCTCCACTGCACTGTCTTGAGCTGAGGTTTACTCTATTGCCTGGGCCATGCTGCAGCATTAATTGCTACCCGGGAAATGTATGATGGGGATTTTGGAAGCTCACTCACCTCCGTTGATCTTCCCACCTCTGCTGACTGAAACTGTGGGATGGGGACATACAGCAGGACTATTCGGGATGGCTTCGCTTTCCAACAGCTATGCTGAGATATCCTCACAGGAATAAGCCTGCAGCACAGCTCTGAGTGACTGCTGCCTTTCTCTGCTCAGGGCTAAGCTTCTTGCAGTTGACAACAAACTCTGTGGGCTTAAATGTGAGTCCAAAGAAACAAAAAAGTATGAAGCTGAATTCTCATCTAAAGGCAGCATCACAAAAGTCTTCATCACCACCAGGCTCCCGGAGGGAGGGCAGCAGATCTGCAATTGTTCCTCCAACTCAAGTGCAGAAAACCTGTTCCTTTGCAGTGTGTATAAGCTTTTGCATGAGAAATTCTTACAGGAGGAGTAATTATAGAAAAACGTCTCCTAACTAAAGGAAAAGGAAAGAAAAGAATAAGCATGTATGACACCACCTGGGGCAGACCAGTGAA
The DNA here is from genome assembly GCF_000690775.1 of Eurypyga helias. Classification (NCBI taxonomy): domain Eukaryota; kingdom Metazoa; phylum Chordata; class Aves; order Eurypygiformes; family Eurypygidae; genus Eurypyga; species Eurypyga helias. The sequence goes on from NW_010253979.1 coordinate 35,506, forward strand.
AGATAACAGGCTGGATAAACTCTTCATAGGAGCCACTGGCTATTTATCTAAACGGCATTTCTCAGCACTGTTGAGAAACACTCCTTTTAAAGAACAGGTGAAAGCGCGACTCCTGTAACGCCTCTTCTCCTCATTCCTTCTCACACCTCTCCACCCATCTGGGAACTGCTCCCTGCTTTGGGAGCCCAGTCACCAACCCACCTAACACAAACCAGGCTCTTCCCTCAGGGCCACCTTGACTGGTTTGGCAATATTCTGGCCTCTGCTTTGGCAACGATGGGCTAACATGAGATATAAACACAACCGTTTGCCTTTTTAACCCTATTCCAGTCTTGCACTGGATTTATAGTGCTTTGAGGGGAGGAGGATATGGGGAACATGCTTGCTGCACTGCCCTCTTCATTGGGTGGCAGAGCTGTGCTGCATTCATCCATCTTTAGACCAAGAATGTTTCACCAACTGATTTAATTACACGAAGCTTATGTAGGAGTTACAGAAGGATTATCTGGGTTTTATCATGGTTATTATAGAAAATGATTATATTGCTACTATTACAGAGTTACAAAAAGTAGAGAGGAATCACAGGAAACTTGGCAAGAGCTCATTAACAGTGTGGTGCAGTCTGCAGGAGCTAATTAAAAATGCCTATACCTCATAACAACCATTTATCTCATCACAGCCTCTATTCCCTGTGTCTCTTTCGTCAGATGGAGTGAGAGAGAATGATCTCGTCTCACTGGTGAATGGGGATGCAGGAATACATACTGAGTAGAGTGCAGTACATACACTTTCTTCCAGGAAAGCCACCAGCACTGTCTTTGCCTGCCTGAGCTGTGGGCTGACTTATGAAGCCACCAGCACCGTCCTTGCCTGCCTGAGCTGTGGGCTGACTGTCCTTGCCTGGCACATCCGGCCACATTAGATGCTGAGGGGTTTCCTAGGGCAACTTTAAGAGATATCTCAGCCAGCCATACCGGGCTGATCATGAAATGGAGACTGTAACCCTAGCTGGGAGATATGAAAGCAGTATTAAAACAGCATAATAACACAAACATTTTCCTTCACTGTGCTCAGAGTCTTACAGAAGTCTCTGGTATCTCTGGCGTCTCTTTTTCCAGCAATACGTTGGTCGGAATTGCTTACTAGGAGGGCAGGCTTTCCTCAGACATCCGCATCTCTTCTGTAGGATTGCTCCTTCTGCATACTTTCAGAACAAACAAACTAACAAATGACACAAGTTTCAGTTAATCTATATTATCTGGAAGGATGAAATCAAGGTGAAATTCAGTTTGTGAACAGGGGATGGATCGGAACAGGCAAACACTAGCTGTAGTATTGCCCAACAAGGCATTTCGCACCCTCACGATGCCTGGAAGAAGATGGATATTCTTGAGATGAGATTTGATGAACTTGTTTTCATTTGCAGTTTGAATTGAAGGGGTCTGTAGGAAAAGAAGAGAAATAAATCCAGAGAGCCAAGGTGGTTGTGATACCATTTTCTGTTCTGCTCCATGGTACTGGCCCGCCTGGAGGAGACCAGAGCCGAAAGGCAGAGCCAGCCTGCTTCACACTCCAGGGAAAGTGGGTACTAATATTTCTTAACCCATCCCAAAATATCAGTCTCTTGGAGCCTGCTTCACACTCCAGGGAAAGTGGGTACTACTTATATTTCTTAATCCATCCCAAAATATCAGTCTCTTGGATACAAATTCCTTGTCATGTTTAATCTTTGCACACATTTTCAGTAAAGCAGATGGAGTGGATGGTGAAAAACGAAATTCTTGAGCGTGCTCCAGCTGAAGTCGGATGTAAAATCAACCTCAGCAGCACTGAGATTATGCCCCTCATGACAGCCAGGACCAAGTCTGAAGTCCGTTGGACTCCAATGCAACCTGGCTGATCCTCAGTCCTCCTAGACACCACTCCTCTGTGCAAGAGCTTACAATCTCTTGGCCAAATAAAGCCTCTCCCACTTCCAGCCATCACTTCGACACCAGTTGACTACGGCTTTACTGTGTTTCTTTGACCAGATAGACTTCATGTCCATATCTTCCGACAGAAAATGGAACTATATTGCTGCAAAACATATATTTTTTTCTGTTCTTCCATCCTAGGGAAAACCTCTGTTAATATTATTATCATTATTATTATTACTACTACTATTATTATCATCACCATCACCTATGCATGTGAACACAGAGGATGGGATGAGTAGTGCCTGCTCTTAAGCAGCATATACAGCCTGGACTTGCTGGCAACTGGGAACACTTTTCATCAAAACCAATCAATTAAACCTCACCCCTGTGCCCATTGGGCAGGCCTGTCTGATGCTCAGAAAAGAAAACAACTGAAAATCCTGGCACTTCCCCCAGAAATGTCACCTTTTGAAAACAATGCTGGAAAAGTCTGGATTTTGTCCCTGCAACTTCTGCACACTTCCCTGTTCAGCTTTCCCTGCCAAGCTTCATCCTCAGATGCAT
>NW_010253979.1:38002-47531 GCF_000690775.1 Eurypyga helias
GCCGGTCTCCCAGACATCCTTCGCTTTCACAGGCAGTTCCATCCACACACAGCAGCCCAGCTGCTGCCCCGGATGGGGAAATCTCTTGTTGCAACAGCAGCAGTCAGGAAAGGTCTCGGTTGATGAAGCAACGTATGACTCACTTCCATGGCTTTTCCAAGAGGTGCTGGAGACAGAGGCAGGCCATTGAACTTAACTGAGATTTCCCAACACAGAAAAAAGTTGAAGAGCTGTTATATTGTTTGGGTGGCTAATGATGAGTAATTTCTAAACCTAGAGCATGCTTTTCTCCCCCTGCAATCAGATTATTGACTAAACCAAACCAAAACGAGTATTCCTGATGAAATCAAGCTTTCCTGCAATGAGGACAGTTATGAGGAGCATGAACTGCTCTCCCCTGTGAGTTAATCTGTCCTGGTACCTGGGACCAGGCTGAGAAAAGAGGCAGGAGAGAACATACATCCCATCAGATCCTGTCTTCTGAGAACAGCCCTGGGAACTGAACAAGGATGTAATGCTGCAAAATCTCACCTGAAAAAAAACAACCCACAGCAAAATCTGATGAAAAATCTAGATTTCCTTGTGGTAAAATACTAAAAAAGTAATGGAATGAGCTATATATGTAGTTTTAGAATTAGCAGAGATAAACACAGTGGTATAAGGTGTAATAATACAGGCTAAGAAAGACAACAGTGTAATCTGCAGGATTCATGTATTCTGTGCATGTAGCAGGCGGTGTCTTGACACACGTACAGTGGAAATCAGCTGAAAGGAAGAAAGAGCTCCGAGCGACGAGAAATTAGGAGACAGAAAGGAGGGAGGGGGGTTAATCAGCATTAGTGCTGCTTTCAATCACTGGGGTCCCTATAGAAATTAAATGGCTTGACTTGTACCCAGTTACCCATTATCCATACATGCCTTTGCTTTCATCACTCACTTTCCGGGGCAGGAGGCAGCGATGTCCTTGTGCTGCAGCCTTGGATACAGCATAAAGGGGTTAATTTTATCTCACTCCCTATCTCTTTAAATATAACTCATAGATTTGATTGTTTGCTTGTTTTTATTACAATAGCTGTAGCTCTTCTGGAGAAAATACACCTTGCACCGATACACTGCAGTTTTCCAAAGTGAAGTTTAAGCCTCCTTCGGCAAAAGTAATGGTCACTGGTTTTAAACCTTACGAGGGGGGCAATAAACTATTATTGGCCACCGCATAAAAGCAAAATACAAGCCCTCACAACCTAGAGGCTGCAGCTCCAAAATATGGATGTAGCATGACAAACACGTGTGTGTATATATATATGTGAGCTTTTTTATATCTGTCATATATACGTGTTACATATGTATGGTACTTGCATATGTATAAACATGTACATGCACATGCATACATATATTTGAAGTGGCCACAAATGGCATCTGAGAAAAACAAGTCTCTGTTTTTCATTACCACCTGTAATTCCACCTGGGCTCATTACTGTTTTCACTGAAGTAATGAATAAAGTAATAATTCTCCCTAAAAGCTGTGCTGCATATTTCACTACTTGAGCACCAGCCTGGCACATCAATGGAACGCTGGGATGGGCTTTGGGAGTGGTTAGATCCAGATGTAAGAGCTGAACTTTCCTTTCTACCCCAAATCAGGAAAAATCCCAGCAGTTTTGGAGATTTACATTAATTTTCATGCCGTAAGCCAGACGAAGTTGGAGCTGGAGTGAAGCTGCAGGCGTCTGGAGGTCTTCATGAAGTCAGTGCTCAGCATGAGTTGGAAACTTGGCCTTGTGTCCTGAACAAGCCAAAAATAGTTTCTCCACGGGGACTAACTGACCTCAGTGCTCCCTTCCTAACTGTGTATTTTATCTGATGGGCTTCAAGGGATTTCCTCCGATTATGGCAGATGCCTCTGGAGATACATTCAAAAGGATCACGCCTGTAAAACCTCTCCCTGTGAAGTCAGCCCGTGGAGAAACCTCACGGAGGAGATGTAAATCTTGGGAGGTTTTATAGCAGCTCTGCCAACATCTGTAATTCTTGTATCAGCAAACGCTTTACACATTGCTCTGGGAGCGAGATGTAGAGAAGGGAGAGTTATTTCAGAAAGCAACTACTTAATATCTACAGCTCTAGATGACAGCCAAAAAACCGTAATCCCAAATAGCTTTCCTAATTCGAACTCTATTATAATGTGTGTATATATATAAAGTAACAGCATTTCACTCACACAGTCATTTTCCACTGGCTGGCCATGGATAAACTCTCCATCGTGTCCAGACCCGACTGTGTTGCCATGAATGCTGCAATAGTTAAATAGTTAAATATTCATGCTGGATCTTTTCTGGGGGTTTTCTAAAAGAAGGAAAGAAGGAAAAGCATTTCCTTCCTAAAAGAAGGAAAACGATTGCCCCATTCCGGATACACGGGAGGCATTTGGGTTAAGGGCAGAGCTGCGGAAGGAGTTTTGCTGGGTGGTAACGGAGGCAGCAGAACATGGATGAAAAAGGAGGGAGTGGGAAGAGGGTTTTGGTGCATGTTGGAATTTTGATAGCATGCCTAATTTTGGCCGGAATAAAATCTCAGAATACCCTCTTTGCAGTGAGGTGATGGGTTTCTAACCTTTCCCACAAACCCCGAATGTGTTCATAAAGCGTGCTGTAGCAATGCGAGGAATCAATACAGAGATGCCTCTGTGTGTGTGTGTGTGTTTCATATTAAGACTTAGTTGATGACTTCTCATCATTTGAAAGAAATGTTCAGCCTCAGTGCTTGAAATTATCCAGCTGTAGCATTCTCTACTCAATCCAATCTCCAGTTAATTTGATCCTTCATTTATCTTGAACAAAGTCTCCTAATAAAAACATTTGTATTACAAATGATACACTTGATCAATGGGATTGCTTTAGGCAAGTATTGGATAATTTGAACGCCAGCTATAAAAAGTTCTCATTTAATCAATGTAAAAATTGGCCAAAATTTGGAGAAAGAGAACGCCCCAAACCTGTGCATCACTAAACCAGCCAGGCTGTAATTAAATACCAGGTTATTTAGATGTTCTTACGAACATTATTGTCAGAACTGGCTAGTGTAATCTGTGTGATATTAGCCCTAATTATTTTCAGTAACACGATTAATTATTTAGTTCACTCAAAGTGACAAGAACAGAATGAATCAAAATAAGAAGCTAGCTGGGCAGAGACCTATTAATTTTCTTTCAATCCTGTAATTCCTTTGGTCAAATCAATGAGATACATACGCAGATGGAAAAAGCCAATGAACATACACGTGAGCAGTAGCCGGGTCCCGTGTGGGTCAGTAGATAACATCAGACCCTTTGCAGGGGCTGGGAAGCCACCCCTGAGAGCATTCAGGTCTGCTGCATTTCTGAGATGGCTTTTCAAACATACGAGTGCTTCAAGGTCACGGGCTGCTCGGCTATGGGTGGTATGTTCTTCCCCACAGGCTTGGGCCTGAGCGAGGAAACATTATCCCTTGGCAGCCAAGGTGGATTTCTGCTCTACTGCCTCTGTTGCTATCCCTGGATGCTTTGAGAAGTAATCATGGTGCTTGGAATTTTATCCTGTGTTTATTTTCATAAATGGTGGTATTAATCACCATTTTCCTCTCGTCTCCACAGACCGCTCATGGATGTTGTTGGAAAGCAAAGACAAATTCCAGATTAGGATTGCTGTTTTCTATTATTATATGTGAAAAGTGAAATAATTCCTCTCTTTGCTCAGACCTGTGCACAAACACACCAAAAAACTTCTAGCAGCTCCAGCATCCCTCCTGCCTCGTGGTCAAAGAGCTCTATTTTGATATGGCTAGAAGCAGATGTATTATGAAAAAAATTCAGAAGGTCTACAAAATGTTCACAGTCTACATCAGCCTATTTTATGTTGTTTCTCCGACCCTTTTAAATCAGCATTTTTCAGACTCCATTTGAAATGGAAGACCAGGAAGCAGCGCACTGAGGACTCTCTCCTGTCACATTGTGCACCGAGTTGTACAACACAACAGCCTCAATCTCTTTCAATCCATCACTTATTTCCCTCTAGAAACTTTTTTTTTTCCTCCCGCTGTATTGTCTTTGACTGTTATTTATTTATTTGGTTAGTTGACTTCAAGGGACATTTCTCCTGGCTGGATAAAGACATTTTACAAACAAATGCGTGGAAACATTTTTGATAACGCTGCAGAAACAGCCGGCGCGCCGGGTCCCCGTGGGCAGGTAATGCTTTGTGTCATTCAGCAGCCACCGCTCTGCTCGATTAAGGAGCAGCATTTTTCACAGCCGGCGTGGCTGCTACAACAACAAGCCCCAAGCAGCGGCGAGGACCAAAGCGGGAGGAATTAAAGGGCTGCTCGAGGTTCCACAGGGCTCTAAGGACTCCCCTGGGGAGGATAAAAAAGAATTAGAAAGGGCTTTTATTGACGAGGATATGTTGCTTGTGCTTTGATACTCACACAAAGGAACATAATTGTAAGTATGGGGAGGAAGGTTCTCCATGACTGCAACTATCATTTATGCCCTGTGGAGAGTTAAAAACCCCCTCAGCTAAGATCCTGGTTAGACACTCTACCTCTTGTAGTGTTTTACAAGCCACCCCAAAAGGCCCAAGGCCCAAATAAGGATTACTAAATAGGCAGAAAGGATTTATAAAGCAGCAATAGATAACAGATGTTTCCCCTGTCCCATCTCAAAGAGCTCCGCGTCTTCTGCAGCACGCTGAGACACCAAGAGGGGATGAAATATGTCCATCACCATGAGCAAAAGATGTTCTGCAAAAAAACCACCACCTTTGGGTGAATCTGCAGCTGCTGAAGGAGAGGCAAACACAGCATAGGCATCACTTCAGCATCTGGAGAGGAGACACCCCGATGTTTACTCTGAGTGAGAAAGCATCACTCGAGCTGTAATACTTCACGAGCGAGACATATCAAGTGAATGGAATCCACACAAATGAGGTCGTTAGCATAACCGAATACGCTCTTCATTCCTTCAAGAATGAAAAATATGAGTAATTCCCTGGCAAGGCCCAATTACAGCCTGCCAGCGCTAGCACATGGGTTATATCTATTATGAAATAATAAGATAACATTAATAAAATTCCCAGAAAGAACATTAGACAGCCAGTCTCCCAATTGCATACAACTGGTCTAACTATTCAGGCTGTCTCCTGCCTGCATACCTCAACACTCACCAAGTCTTTCTTGTCATCTACAGCGAGAAAAGTTCAGGTCTACCAGCGTTTAAGCATGAGGCTCCAAGTGGGAAGTGGGGCGAGAGCTCTGGGAGTGCTGAGAAACACTGGGTAGCTGCTCTCTTTTAAGGAGTTTCAGTATCAGACATAAATGTGAGAGCTACGGCAAACAATCATCCTGCTCATGAAATGTTACTGTAGATACAGAGTGATGCTGGCAGCTGTATATTGGGTCGTTAACCTGAGTGCACAAGCACGGCTCAGACACATGCCGGTGGTGCTTCCAGCCTCTTGCTCCGAGAGTAGCTGAATCATCCGCTTTTAGTCCATTTTCTTGCATCCTGAGGCTCACGACCCTGCACGCAACCACAGCATCCAGACCTCTTTCATGGGGGTATGTGCTGGTTTTGGCTGGGATGCCTCTCTCTGTGGTGGTCCATTTGCCTGGGTGACATATCACAAATATCAGCTCAGGCAGGGAACTGGGGTCTGTGGACTTTGAGATGAACATCTTCCCCATTCGGCCCTTTCCTGAGATACCTGTGGAGGTAAGCCTAGGGGGAAAAAAAATAGACAGAAAGACATATGTATAGTTGAGGGTAACATCCCAGGTTGCTCAGGAGCCTGGCCGGACAGGAGGCAGCTGTGATCTCCCTCACCGGAATTTAGCAAGATGCATCTCAGCCACTGGCAAGGAGCATCCCGCTTTCCAGGACCAAGGACACATTGATACAAGCAGTCAGACGCTGCGAGTTTGGCAGGTGGCTAAATTAGCTCCACAGCCTCCCTGGCCCTTGTCGGGGAAGGGAAGATGCCGAGTCTCAGCACAGAGGGCTGTAATGAGAATTAATAAGGCGTGTGAAGACGCTCTGTAATTGTCCGGCTGGCTGTTGCCTTTGCACCTTATGTTATCATTTATGCTCGTGCAAAGTGGCTGTAAAATGCTCCAGGTCTGATTCAATATAACTCTGCAGACTCTTCCTACAGGTGTAAATTGCTCAGTGATGTTCAGGGCAACGTCTAAATGCAAACTAATCTGATCACTTCTGTTGTCTTTTTTTTTTCTTTCTGTAAATGTCTCTGCAGCCAATTGAACATTTTAATGCATAATAAGCTACAAAATAGTGGGTATTTAATGCAACTTCCTCCCCAGAAACAGAATTTGTAGTGCTGGCCACAGGGAGGGCAGGAACGGCACCGAGAGGCCCTGGCTGGGCCACCAGCACCACGGTCCTGCGCGTTGGTCACTGCCCGCAGTTGTAAGACCAAGCAGAGGAAGATTCACATCATCAACTTCAAGGGGCTGGTGCCCAGGGACCGTGAGGCTGAACACAGGAGAAGCCATGAAAAATGGGGTAACAACATAATTTTGGAGGGAATGGGTAAAAAATACCAATGCCTGACCTCTCCCAGATGTAGGAAAAAACAACTGCAGACCTACAGCAGCTGTAAAATGAGCCTGAGTTAAAAAGTGTGAGCTGATATTACAGGGAATGAACCTTAAGAGGAGGAAGGCTTTGATCGACGCACTCCTACAGGTAGCTTCAACCCCTGGCAGCTGCAAGGCTTCAGTAATGAATGCCAGAATGCTGGCCAGCTGCAAGGGGAATAAACATCTATTTGCCTTCAGTGGAAGTAGCATCAGTTTGACATATGACATTCAAATGATACGAACTTGAAAAGAGTGGTTTAAATGACTGCTGTTTGACTCGAAACCTTGCATCTGCCAAAGCAGCACGGCGTCCGTTTACCTGGGCTCTGTGGGGGATTGAAGCGCCGGGCTTAAAAATGAAAGATCAAAGTGTTTCTGCAAATTCAGTCCAAGGTATGTCATGTGTCCAGCTGACAGTGTTTGTGTGCCGGAGTGAGGGCTAAACACACCTCCTCCCATTAAGATGTCCTTTGGCACCGCAGATGACTGCTGCCGGCTCATGCAGGTGAGGGGCCACAGAGGTGTCTGTGTGACAGACAGGTGGGGCTGTGGAATGCAATGGGGTGAGAAAGAGGGGGTCTCTCCACCTGGTCCTGTCCCGTGGTCCAGCATCCCCCTCTGGCATCCTCCATCTCCTCCAAGCTGGTGGGCTCCTCTTCGAGGCTCTTCTGCATGTTGTCTTGCAGGACGCCAGCCCAGCCTTAACCGTGTCCATCACCAGCTCGTTTCTGGGTTGTCCAAGAAACAAGTGCTGCAAAGAATTCACCGCTCTCTTTTAGGAGACCTTGTTATGCCCTTGTTACATTAGCCTGTCAGCTTAATACCAGCAGTCATAACACTTTTATAACATACCTGCTGAAGTGCTTTTGCTTGCAATCCTCACACTAAAACCAAAGCCGCTGCAGGAAAAAATCACTGCTTCCTGACCTTTGGGCAGACTCTGTGGGCTGATTATTCCATCGATTTGAACTGAATCGAGCATTCAATAAGGGTATCTGGAGGCTTGTCTCTCTTCAGCAGTGGGCCCCGTACAGCACCAGCAGCAATAATACAGACAACCTCTATGCAAGCCTGGGTCAGGGTCAGGAATGCTCCAAGCGCCTTGCAAATTGCGGCAGGCACACCCACTCTACCTGGGACCAGCCCGGGGACCTCCTGCTTGCACAGCAATGAGAGAAGGCTGGGAGCCAGCGAAGCACTCGAGCACACGTTAATCCTGGCATGGAAACCACCTCAACGAGTGAGTACCATGTTATGTACAGGCGGGTGCTCTCACTTGAAACTGGCCTAAATAATCGAAACACGACTGAACGGGGCCAGATTTGCATGATGCAACTTAGATGGTTCCCTTACAGGATGTTTTGCTAAGCTGAAGCTGTGTTTGCATTAGGAAGCACTGCTGTGCTATAGGAGGGGGATAGGCAGAACAAAGGAGTTGATGCTGAGGGACCTCTATTCATCCTGTATGCTTTTTAGGGGGAGTAGAGGATTTGCTTCAAGCTGAGCTGGAGCTTGAGCCCAAATAATTAAAAAAAAAAAAAAAATTACATGCAGGTGAACTGAGGCACATGGCTGTTGAAGAGTACAGCTCTATTTGGTGTCCCTGCCCATGGCAGGGGGGTTGGAACTAGATGATCTTTATGGTCCCTTCCAACCCAAACCATTCTATGATTCTATGATTCTATGATATTTCCATGTGGCTGTGGGGAAGTGGTGCGTGCTCAGTACCTCTGGAATCTGGACCAGGAAGGATTGACATAGAAGAACCCCAAAGAGCTGCTCAGTCTGGAATAAAGCCAAGAAACAGTGTCCTGTGTGCTGTGCCTGCTGGAAAACTCACTGTATCCGAGTGGTTCCCCACTGCACGGTCCCCCCACAGCCACAGTCTGATGGCAAACCTGCCTCTGAGACAAATGGGAACCGGCGAAGGTGTGCGCCTTCTGCTCCTAAGCCAAATTCAGTGAAATGAAGATGTGAGCTGGCACTCCTCAGCATCATTTTGTGCCCTGCCAGAATCCTGCACAGGCACCGGGAGATAAAGCGGCGCTGTGCCTTTGCCGGTCGGTCTCTCCGCGGGTACGTCGGCACTGCCGGTGGCAGCCGCCTGCTCGCCCGCTGCATCGGCACGGGGTGCCAGCAGATGAAGATGCCTTTGAACAGAGTTGAAAGCCTTTGACACCTGCAAGTGAACTGTATATTACCAAAATGTTAAGCAGCTTTGTGGGAGAGATTATCCTGAAGGATGTTTTCCGTAGTGTTGACATTTGTGTGTGAGTGATTAAGTCCAACACAGGCGTGGAGTGAGGAGGCAAAACTCTTCCCTCACTGCCACCGGGCAAGCTACGGCCTTCGCTCCAGCAAGGTTATTAATTCATCCCTGACCTGTGACAATGTGTGTGACCTGGTCGCCCTCATCTTCTCGGTCACCTCTCAAGGAAGAGACCTGAGGATGTTCCATGCCCCCTGTTGTGAACCGCTGTGACAGTGCCGTCACTTTGCGGCTGTTTGTTCTCCAGGGCTCTGACTGCTTCTATATTTTGTCGTTCTCCCCTGAGATGTACCATCACAGTCAAACACAGCACCATGGCTTTAAAAAAGGGGACAGTAGCAGCTGAAAAACAAGGCAAGCTGTCGCTTTTGTACATTGGTGGCAGAAGGGAGCTGCACGGCTGCAGCTTACGAAGGCAGAAGCAGAAGCTGTGCCTGTCCAAGCTGCTGGGAATTTTCTAACCCTCTCACCCAGCTCATGGGTGACTCTCTAGAGAAGCAGCCTTACTCCTCCCCCACACTTCCAGGCAGGGGTGTCTTTCATAGGGAAATTTAATCTGCTGCAGAAAGGTTATTATATCTTTTCTTTGTGGTGTTCTACTCAATCCCTCAAAAATAGAGAAAGAAAATATAA
>NW_010253980.1:0-208 GCF_000690775.1 Eurypyga helias
GTGGGCAACGGGCTTTGCCGGACCCTGGTGGGACCGCGTGCCAGAGCGAGCCAGGCGGGATGGATCATCTGCTTCCCGGCGCCCGGCCAGCGAGCCGGAGCCGCAGACAAGGCCGAAGCCCAGGGCACGGAGCCGGGATCCCACTGGGATCTGGTCGCCGGGATCTGGTCTCTGGGATCCTGCAGGGATCTGGTTGCCGGGATCCCGC
>NW_010253980.1:592-880 GCF_000690775.1 Eurypyga helias
TCCTGCCGGGATCTGGTCGCTGGAATCCCACTGGGATCTGGTCGTCGGGATCCTGCCAGGATCTGGTCGCTGGGATCCCGCTAGGATCTGGTCGCCACTCTCCCGTCCCACTTGCCCTTTGCCCCGGGAAAGCCGGCGGCATCCATCCGCCTGGGCAGACCTTGAGCTTTGGCCACCCGCCACGGTGTCTCCCCGGGGGGATCGGGGGGACCCTCGGCCGCGCTGGGCTGAGCGCTGAACCCCCAAATTCCGGGAGTTTCCCCCTTCCTGGCCGTGCCCGAGGGGGGT
>NW_010253981.1:0-1036 GCF_000690775.1 Eurypyga helias
GGGAAAACCGAGGGCTGTTGCCAGCGCCGTCTGCGCGGGGAGGGACGCATGTCCCAGCTGGCAGCTGCGGGAGGTTCTTCCTGCCCCAAAAGCAAAGCAAAGGCTGGATTCCCGGGAAAGAAAGCTGGTTGGGAAAGAGACTATTTCCCAATTTACCTTCGGGGGAGTCAGTGCGGCAGGCCTGCTCTCTGGCAGCGAGGGCTCTGCCCGGAGCGCCTGAACACAGTCAGCAACGGCCATGGGGGTCAGAACCAGCCCCCCCACTTCTCTGGCCCAGTGTCCCCCTGTCCGGCTCTGCTCGGGGCTGAGCCGCTGCCAAAAGTGGACGTTTCCAAGGGGGCTGGGATCGGTTTGGCACTTGGATGCCGGCAGCATCCTCACCCCGCGGTCCCCGAGACACAGCCAGCCCTGGGGACACGGCCACCCCAGGGAAGGGGACCATCACGGACAGCGTCGTTTTGGGGCCAAGGAGGGTTGAAACAGCCCAGCGCTTTCCTGAGCAGTCCTGGTAAAGCTTACACGGGTCGTTACGTTGTCGTCATTAATCGCTACCGAGCGGGGTACGCGGACGCCTGCGTCAGCAACAGGCCAACGTCCCTGTTTGCCAGCACCACGTCACAGGAGGTTCCCCCGGGGAAAACAAGCCAAGTGAGCTGGGACGCGCAGCCTGTCGAGTTCAGTTACTGGGGCAGCACGGAAACAGCAGGAGTGTGGCACTCATTAACGATAGTGCTGAACTGCACCCCAGGGTGGGAGAACCGGGGAGCAGGAGGGTGCTCTGGGGCTCACCTCCGGTGCCACCGGCACGGGACGTTACCAAAACTCCTACCAGGAGCCAGAGGCATTGCCGGCTCAGGGTCTGCAAATGGGGCAACAAGCCCAGGCAGCAGCTGCTCATCCAGAGCATTGGCCAGGGGGGGCTCAGAGGGGTAACCCCCAGGACCTGGAGAAAAGTCCCTTTCCCCTGGGCTCCAGAGGCCCGACCCGCGCTCCTTCCGCATCTGCCACGCCAGCCCGAGCTCCCCCGTGCCGAGCC
>NW_010253981.1:1203-2263 GCF_000690775.1 Eurypyga helias
CAACAAACACCTTTTCAGCTGGTTTTGGGAAGTCCCTGACGATGATGCATTTGCTCTCCCTGACCTACTCAGGTGGTCCGTTACCTCCCAATCCTTCTCCAAGCAGTTTGAGTCAGCACCCTCAGGCCAAGCTCCAGATTTTTCCTTTGAAAACAGTAAAGATGACAGCGATGCCCTACAAAACACACGAGGCCTTGGCTGCAGCTCCGGGGGTCTCCCGCTGGGGGCTGAGGAGCTTCCCGGTGCCTCCCAGCACCAACCAGCGCTGCTCATGGAGCGAGAGCCAAGGCAGAGCTTCACGTTGCGGACATCACACCACTCCAACCCAACCACCGACGCGGCACTGTCACCCCCCCCCGGCCTCTGTCACCTGCCACCACCCGTCTGCCGTGCCCTGCCTCCGGACTGAGGGTGAGCGACGCCCCATCCTCTGACCGGCTTTTGCTGCTGGGGGGAGTGCCCAGGGTGCTCCCGGCTTTGGAATATGCAGGGACCTCCTGGGCAACCGGTTTTGTAGGAAGAACACACGGAAGGGCAGCACAGCCCCACGGTTTGTGCCACGTCCGAGGGACGCGCGTCTCCGGAGCTGGATGAGGGAACGGACGCAGTTGAGGTGACCAGCTCCTGGTGCTGGGGGCACTAATGCCGTGGCGGGCGCCGTGGGGGAGGAAAGCGGAGAGACGCCCAGACCCCCCCGAGCAATCCATCGGGCAAGTTGGGCTCTTGGTAACTCCCTCACGCTCCCTTCCACGAGCTGCTCCTTCTCACTCTGTGTCTCTGCAGCTATTTTAGGATGAAATTTCCAATTCAGCACAGATGTTCGGAGCTGGGTTTCTCGCAGTAACCATCATCTTGTCACATCATCCCCGCGCTAGGACTGGGGAGCAGAGGCAGGAGCCGGAGCCAGCGGCAGCTGTCAGCGCCTGGGTAAGGTGACGCTGGGTGTGTTCTCCCCCTTGGCGCACGGTGCCGATGCCGCAGGCCCCGTGACCGCCGTCGCAGGCCCCTTCACCATCAGGCTTCGATGTCCCCCATCCCAAACCCCATGTGCGGGCAGCGG
>NW_010253982.1:0-4417 GCF_000690775.1 Eurypyga helias
CAACCCAGGTGCAGGACCTTGCACCCGGCCTTGTTGAACTCCATTTATGCCATTTATGCACCCTTGGCTAAAGAAGCAAATATTTTCTTTTATCCCTTTCATTTATTATGTGAAAATATTTATTTATTTTCATTTTATTGCTCCTAACTACTGCGACACACAGAACTGACCTGCCCCTGCCTTAAAATTTCCTCAGTAACCAAGGAAAATTACAGACTGAGCAGTTCCTACAGTGCCTGTAGAAGGATTTTTGGAAACTGAGATTCTGCCTCATTTTACAGGTTTCTTCCTTTTCCTGTAATGCAGCAGCTGATGAACAGAGCCATGCTGCAGAAAACTAAGAGAACAAGGATGCGCTGTGCAGAACAGCTGATTTGGTTTTGTGGCAGCACGAAGGAGGCTGTGAACACCTCGGAGAATCACTCAACCCCTCCAAGAACCCAAAAGCTCTGACTGCAAATTAGGACAGGGAATTTCCTGACCCAGCTCTGAGGAGTCTGATTCAGCAGCAGTGGAGAGGTTACCCTGTGATGGCCAACATCATTCCTGTTCCAAGTTATCCCCACACACACCCCCCTCTGAGATGGTCCCAAACCCTTTGCAGGAATGACTGAGTGACCTATGTAGCAACTGGTACAGTTTCTGGTATATTATAAAAAGGTAACACCAAATTGCTGCCAGTCTCCCCTAATGCACCCAGCTATCAGCTCTGGTTGCTACATGAGCAGTCACGCCACCTTTACAAGACAGACTTCTTCAAGAAGAGGTTTGGTAGGCTGCTGTAGGCCTGAACCACGACTGCTCCTCCAAGGGAAGCCATCCCCACTTGCGAGTCAAGTTGTGGCTAATTTCCTCAAGGACAAAGCCAGTTTGAGGGATTGCTGTTCCCTCTTGAACGCCTAGCCACGCATTCACACTCCCCACGCCACCCCAGAAGCTACCTCCCTCAGCTATGCTGATTCAGCTACCTTGTGAGCATGGTCTGGAATCTGTGAATTGACTGTGTTAATCTCTAGGACTTCTTTTTCAGCACAAGAGCTATTTTAACCAGATCTGTTGTCACTGGGTAATGACGTAGAGTCAGAGCCTTAGGCTGTATGACATTCAAAATGAAAAATATTTGTTTAATCAAAATTCCTGTAATTTACTCCGAACTACAACATATATCCTAGATACAAGCTCATACAAGTTTACAAATGATTCTTGTCTTACATGAGTCACCTGTTGTTACATGTGGCTGAAAACCTCCCTGGCATCTTGGACTGAACACACAAAGTGCCATACCCCTGTGTACAAAAGGATTTTTACCCCTTTCATTGATAACTGCCAGCTGAAAATCTATTTGCAAGACCCTGAAGTGACTGCAACCGATGCAACTGAAACATCAAATTCGAAGCGCAGCACTTAGTACCTTTCACTTGGACACCTACAGCGTACATTATGGAAGTAGCCTGTGGGAAGCATGGTTGCACACACAAATGCTTTTGCTGCTTGGTGGCAGGACGTGCATGCCCGTTCCCCACTCCTCATCACACCACCTTCAACGTGTATGTCATCACGCTGGTGTCAAAGGTGGCTTAAAGAACTAAACTGACTGAAAGCACACTGAGGACAAAATTCCACCCTGACTGATCAGCCTCACTGATGAATGGAAATACGGAGGATAAAAGGTTACAAACCAGTCTTGGGAAGCCTATTCCTCGCTGACTGTCAAGTAGCACCGAGGCTCGGAAGACACCTTTGGCAAGCAGCACTTCGGCATACATCTCCATGTCACCCAGCAAGGGTCAGCAGATGATTCAAGCGGTTGCAGCGCACAAAAGGTTGGTGGTGTGTGCATGAAATGCTGCTTGGATCTACGCCTAGCCTGAGGCTGAAAGTTCCCCAGTGTCACTGAAGGATCGTGGTCCTAAACACACTGCATTGTCTTGCTTTGAGATCAGGTCTCATCCTTTTTCCTTTAGCAAAGATCAACAATCAGATCTCTCTTGCACATGTGAATGCTGTTACGTACATAGGTTTAACCACGTGCGGGCAGTATTTGTGCATACACATAAAAGGCTGAGCGTTTCTATTGAAAACATGCCCCAAGAAACCACTTCTAAGTCTGGACAATGGACAGTTTGTGACCCACAGAATTATTAGAATACGTGAACTGGCAGGGTCATTATCAGCAGGCACACTGAGATTTGCCCTGCTCTCAGATTCACAGTATTGAACCTTTTGCTCCATTAGATTTGTGTCCTTCTGCCAATAAAAATCAGGACTGATTATGGCACACCTTTTGTGCCGTGGATGAAGAGTTACACGTTCCATCTCACTCCCAATGTCGGAGACATTTCCAACCATGAACTCAATCCAAAAAGAGAGGAAACGTTTTTGTTCTTCTGGTTTTAAGTGCAGACTTAATCAAGGGCAAATCACTGTGTGTGACAGATTTCTTCTAAAAGAAGGAAATGTGTTGATTGGCTTTTTTTTAAAAACTTGTAGAAGTAATCTCATGCCAAAAAGTAGGTCTGCTCTAGACAGGTGATAAGAAGGACTGACCCTAGAAAAAGAACACGTTACTACGTTGCCGTTCTTTCCATCACTGTCTGATAAAGTTCTCACTCTGTTCTTTAAATTCTCCCAAAAAACACCTAACAAAACCAAGCCACTGTTGCTGGTATTTCTAATATTAAGACCATGCTACAAGAAAACTTTCTCCAAAAAAATCAGGTCACTGTAAAGCTCATAAAAAAAGCAAACCACATCACATCACAATCTGTTTTCAGCCTCATTCCCTAATGCATAGCAAGATAGGCATCAAGCACTTGGGAAGGCCTCAAATTAGATTAGCATAGCTTTGCTTTGTTTAACCAAAATCAGTTCAGTGAAACCACACTGTCACAGCCAGTCAACTGATCAAAATAAATTATGGTCTACCAATCATTCCCCAATGCCTGCAGTCATCCAAATCTCCCTGCTATCTCGCCAGCTACGTATGTTCTGGCTTCTGAATCAAAACCCAGCCTCTACCTAGTATCCACTTGTAACTGCATCCCCAGTTACCCAGTCTTTGGTTTTGGAACCAGAGCTACAGCCTCCCGGGTTTCACCTTCATGGTTTTTCACACATACAGCATTCTGCTAAAATCACATCAAACCTTCAGATGGGAAATCTAACCTTGCTCATTTACAAACCAACCAGCAATGTTTTAAAGCATGTAAGCACAGATAATATCATCAACATCAATAGAATGGGCTTAGAATTAAGCATGTCCCTTCGTGTGCTTCTAGTAAGGCCTTACATTGGTGATACCGTGAGAAGGAACTACCCATTATCCGGAATCAGGAATTTAAATCTTTCTTGAATAGTAAAATCTGTGACTACCAGGCATATTTCTTGTTATACTGCGAAGTAAATCTTGGTATTTAATAAAAGAAGTTGGCTTGTGTCTTTGCAATATTTTTATTCCTTACAAACTTTTTTTTCTCACATTATAGGGACTAGTGAATAGGAAAGAGTCTTTGTTTAGCCAAATTTTCATGCTTATACTATGTTATTTGGACTGCAAAAGCACTTATTTGTCCCAGGAAATAAGACACATATTGAAATATATGAAACGCATTTTACAGGAGTAAAAAATGTATTGGGAAACAGAATTTGGTCCACAAACTGTTGTAATTAATTTAGCTTCAGTAAGCAATCAACTTCTCCCTTACAGGAAGAAATCTTAAAATACAGATTTTTACTTCAAAGCGTGCTGAACAAAGTCAGTGGAAAGGAATGATTTGGAGTCAGTGTGGGTATTTTAACCGCACTTTCTACTATTTGCCAAAATTACCAGCACTTTGGGTTTTCCTGATAAAAGCGTTCTTCATAATGATCCTCACAGCAGGCTTATGAATCGGTTGAATCATCTTGTAACTACATCTACTGCCATCCAGAGGTAATCGGCAAAAGTTTGAAGAGTAAATCTAAGTTAATGGGATCGCTAACAGTGAGACACGAATGCCATGCATTACAGCAGTTCCCATCAAACACAAACTTAAAGCCGTAGCCCAGCTGAAGAGAAACTTCAAAAATAAAAGCAGGAGAATTATTTTCCAACAGAAAAACAAAACCAACCGTATATCACAATGACGTCAGAGTTCTTTCGGTGCATCACATATATCCAGCATTATGCTTTCTATTAATCTTTTGGGAAAGCATTTCTGCAAATTACACTCTGCCATCTTATGTTTTCCATGCAGACTTGTACTGTGGTTAAAAAAAAAAACAAAAACAAAAAAACAAAACCAAACACTACAGCCTTCTTCACCCCAAAGAAATCCTGCGCTTTGCAACAGCACCCAATTTCCATCTGATCACCTCACAGTAAAGAAAGTAAGCAAACCCTCGGGAATTAAGCACACACACACACACACTATGACAT
>NW_010253982.1:4458-4834 GCF_000690775.1 Eurypyga helias
AGAGAGAGTAATGATGTAATTGTTTAAGTATCTACGGATCGTGAGTGCCCACAGTTAGGGGTAACTGCTTTCAAGTCCTACGGCTGAGCACACACAAATCCAGGCAGTTTGAAAAAAATGCAGTATTAGAGATTCTAAAATGAGGAAACCAAAAGCAGAGATGATCAAAAAGAAAAAACATTTCTAAAAATTCATCCTTTAAAAAATTGCTGAAGATTCTATTAAGAAAGCTGGAGCAAATGTGATAATGAGAATAAAAACATTCACTTCCTAACACCTATTTCTGTAATTCAAGATAGGTATCACGCTTTCATCATTCCAAAGCCCAAATTTTCAGCAGCACACACACCCCTACTCATAGAATCATAGAATCACA
>NW_010253983.1:0-11837 GCF_000690775.1 Eurypyga helias
GATGGGGGGGGAAAGAAGGGGTTGGGGAACCGGGGAGGAGCTGCCCAGCGCCCCTGGAGGGGGCCTCGCTATGCCCTCGGGGCCTGGCAAGGCTGCGTCCAGCGTTGTTCAACGGGCTCGGGCCTGTGTCGTGCTTGTCGCTGGCAGCTTGAACTGCGTGGAGTGGAGCCTCCTGCCACCAGCGACCGAGGAGATGGTTGTGCAGGCTAAGCAGCTGAAGGGCCGTTTCGAGGGGGATCCTTCTTTTGAGTACGAGTACACTGAGATAAGTGCAGAAGATGCTGAAAGACTGTTTGAAGATGGTAAGGAGGTAAATACAGCAAAACACGAGCTCTCTTTGCTGCAGTTGTACCCCTCACACCGGGCAGGTAGTGGCTCCTCCCTGTGTGTAATAAGCAGCCGGAGCCTGTGCTCAGGCAGAATACACGCGATTTCCCCTTTGCTGTCACGGTGTAGCAATGGCTTCCTCACTGAACTCTTAACTTCACTTACTCCTGGGGTTGGGCACAGCTCAGCAATGTTCTGTCTCCCTTCTGTTGTATTATGCCCATTCGGTACGGATCCTCACTGCTGTGTCGGAAGCTTTACACAGGGACTGCAGGTACCATTCTTTATAATTGGATAGGCAAATTGTAAGTAGCTTAATTGAGAGGGAGGAGAGGCCGGGCGGAGGGACAGTTAGCTCTCTGGTGAGTCTAGACTGTCTGCTTCTATCCGCATTCTTACGAGAAGAATGTTTGATTTGTGGTCTTCTTAGTGCCACAGGGCTCCAAGCTGGTGAGTCAGTTGTGGTTTCTATTGTCACTCCGAGTGTATTTTCAGAAATGACAACAAGGAAAGCCCTGCCTTTAAAATTTGCCTATTTTGCTTTAAAGCCTGTGATCAAGGAGGAGGCCCGTCTTGTAGCTACGATAGAACAGATAGACAGAGAAGTTGGTATCGTCCCCCGGAGGGCATTTGTGAAGACTCCTCGTGGGTCTGTGCATGAAAACAGAAACTTTGAAGGTAAATTCTCGTTGTCGTTATCAGGATCAACAGTCCTTTGATCATAAAGGCTGTAAATTAAGTCGACTTTTCTTCTCTAGCTGATTTTTTGATTTCAGGTTTATTTTTTTCCTGGGGTAAGATGAACAAGGAGGAGAGAATGCAATGGCACTAATGTTCAGGTGCATGATTCAACTCTGGATGGTGGGAGGAAAGTCAGTAATGGCTCTGAGTCATTAAACCCGTAGTTTCATTTGTCTGTGTATAGTTGATGTCAGTGTTTAACAATTACAGCTGCAGTGAATCCTCTATCTCGAGACAGGATGTAACCAAATGGGCACAGAGAGCTGGCTTGGACTCGGCCCGTTGCTTACCTGGGACTGCAGTTAGCATGGTCTGCAGTGCACAGCATCAAGGAGTACTGCCACTCATTTCTGGCAAGTCTTTGGTCTCCTGTGGAATCCACTGGAGAAAGATTGTGATTCTGTCCTGTGCTGTGGGCGTTGGAGAAACAATATGACATTTGATGGTAGAACGTGTGTTGGCCCAGCTCACTGTGTTAATGGTCACCAATGGCTCTTTGCAGGTCTTTCTCTGACGGAAGCAAAAAAGTTAAGTTCCTATTTTCATTTTACTGAGCCTGTTAACCTGAAGAATAAAAGCCTGCTGGAAAAGGCTGACCTGGACCCATCCACTGACTTTCTGGACTCTCTGGAGCACGATATCCCACAAGGTAAAGGTAGCAGAAACAAGAGATGCGAGGAAAGGGAAGGCAGTCCAAGTAGCCTGGGAAATGCTGAGGTGACAAGGTGTGGGTTAATGTGGAGTTAGTACGCTTGGGAGAAGCTCCTGCAAAGCTGCAAAGGAACTTTATCCTTTAATGTTGTAACTGTTGTACTTAATTCTCTTTTAAAGTAATTATAAATGCTTACAGTGGTAAGATATAAGTGTACTGGGGCTGTCACATCCCGACAACAGGTCTGACCACATCAGCAGTTACCCCCTCTGCCCGAGTGCCATATTCCGTCCTGACTTCTGTCTAGCCTGTGACAGCTGGTGTCCCTCCAGGGAGAGATAACTCCACCAGTGATAGAGGGAATTTGTGTGGTTTGAAGTATTTCACACCTCTTGTCCCACCCACTATTGCTGCTCTTTATCTAAATGAGCTCTCATTAACACTAAGCTGATATCTCTGAGGCTGAGTTCAAACTTTCCTTTGATAAACTGCCTTAGAAATGCTGTAGTGTGGAATAACCTGTACTCTAGTGGGATTACACACTGTGGAAGGAGAAAGGAAGATGTGCATACTGGAATGTATCTTCAGTTCACATCTCTACGGTTCTGCTGGACAACTCTCAAATAAATTTAAAGCTTCTTCCAGGGATTCCTCTGGCAGGATATTTAGATAAAGAGATGGGAATGAGTTCTTATTTGTTTCTAACTGCTTTTTGCTGATTTGCTGCATTTTTTGAACCGAGACAAGCGTTCCCACATCCTGCTGTCTAGAAGGGTTCTTGGGACACAATCAGAATTTAAGTTTGCTATTTTATTCCTATCCTGAATTAGCAGCATAGGACAGTAGGTGTCCTGTGCCAGATGGAATTAGCTGGAAGGACAGCAAATTGCCAGTGCTGTGAATAGCTTTTCAGACTTTGTTATACATATACATATATATACACCAATATTTCCTTTGGCAAAAAAGAATGCAAAATGAACCTAGTGAGCTTCTGCCTGAATTCTGAACATTTTTGACTGTTCAGAGCATAAACAGCACTAAAATCCAAATTGTTGTTCAACTTACTGGGAGTGCCCTTGCTGCAGACATTTTCCAGAGGTGTAGTCTGGAGAGACTGCGAGTTTTTCCATGCACTGGCTCACTGAGTTGGCCCTTTTGACTCAAGGGGGAGTTATATCCTAGAGACCTCCAAAGAAAATTTGAGCTGCAGTTTCGTATGGTAGTTCAGGCATCACTACTATTTGCACCTCCCTTTTTTTTCCTAGGGTTTGTGGTAGGGAAGCCTTCTAATTTTGCAAGGCCTAAAACCAGAGATCCACTGCCAGCAGGACATAAATCTGCCATGCTTGCTAAGTTTCCACTAGAAAAAGGTACCAAGGGCAAAGAGCCTGAAATCTGGTTTGCATCACAGAGTTGGTTTCAGCCACCTTCAGCTGTGACAGAGAATGGCACCTCTCAAAGATTACGGACACCGTTCTGCAGTGTTTACTATCTAGTTCAAGAGACTGGGCAACTGGCAGGCCATGCTGTACATTAGACAAAAAGATGGCAGTTTTCTGGAAGGCTTTAAATCAAATGTGATCAAATTTGACTTGGGGCTGTATTTTACCCAGTGGCAGACAAAGTGGGCTCAGCTGTGCCACTGTCACGTTTGTCTTCCTGTGGCAACCCGAGGTCTGCGCAAGCGTGAACCTTTGCCCCCTTCCCGGGAAGTTGTGCTGTTAGCGCAGCTCTCCGTCTCCTCAAAAAAATGTTACCTCTGAAAGGCTACCTGAGCTGGAGTGCAGCTGAGTGCCTCTTAATGGAAGAGGAGAAAATTCATCACGGTGCCTGTGCAGCTCTGGCTGTATTGTCCTGCTCTTTTTTGGGCTGAACCTGGGGGATTGATGGAATGAGCTTGTCAGGCAAAGGAAGAAAGACAGGAACTGATTACAGGATCAGCAAGGCATGTAGCCCCTCTAATTGCATTCTATCACATGCAGATAGGAGCTCTGACATTAAAGAAAGATCTACCCACCCCCCTTTAACAAGCATTTCGTTTGCATGAAGTACTGGTTGCTTGTGAAAATGTGGGGAAAAAGGAACAGAGGGCAGACACAGTCTTTCTGCTGATTTTTATCAGCACGGCTCTGCCAAAGTCACTCACTGCTAGTTGCAAGGCACTCAAACTCTGGTTCTTGGATTATCTTCCTTCAGCTCTGCCACTGCATGTTGGTCCCGACCCCGAGGAGACAGTGCTTTTTCTACTTCCTGACATGTTCATAGCTCTGGCATTTTGACCTGGAGCTTTTCTTGCCTTTCGTGTCCAGATTCTCTCTTGAACAGTTATGATCAGAGCAGAAGTAGGAATTCCCAAATATATTGTGTCTAGAATTGTGACTGAAGCCAGAGTTGTCTCTGCCCTCTACAGACACACAAAAAGTGGACCGAGGGTGAGCAACATCTGAGTGATGGTCCCAGCCTGCATTGACTAGAGAATTCCCCATGCGTCTTTAAAGACCTAAAGAGCAGGACTGAGAGATTAAGGGCTGATTTTAATCTGTCTAAAAGTAACAATTCTGTTGGAATAGTTTTCTTTATTAATTGGAGACAGAGCATCTGTGACGGCTGTCAAGGAGGTAACTGTCATAAAATGTATGGTGTGTCATTGTAGGAGAGCAGAGGTGTCTCACAGAATGGAAAGTTGGAGGCAGAGGGAAGATTTTATATGACAGCTGAGAGGTGGGAAGAAAGGAAGTTAAAACTGGGTTGAATAAAGGAACCAACGGTAGAAGCAGAGAGTTTAGTGCAAGATTGGAAAACCTGGAGTTTTGTAACAAAACTGTCTGCCACCCTTATCTTTACCCGTGATATCTGTGGTGATTGCAGGTCCCAGATTCTGTCTGTGTATCTATCAGGTTATCTGTGCATTTTAAGAGTTCAGAATATGTTGCTGCCCCTCCCCTAACCATACTGTGAGAGTCTGTCTACTTTTTTTATGGTATCTCAGCTCCCAGAATCAAGTGACTGTGCAACTTAGCTTTCATTTAAAAAAAACCAACCCAAAACCAAACATGACTGTAGAGAAAAGTGGGAGAATGTGAATGCTGTCTCATGAGCAAATTAATTCTGTTTATCCCCTTTAAAATCTCTTGGAGCCAAACTCCCAAATCTGAGTGGCCTGCCTCATGATTTTTGAACACAGAGGGGTTGCGATACTGATCTTCTGTCACCACAGTATCAGATCATGTAATGCTTCATTCTGATCCAAATGGCCAGCTGGCCACAACGTTGCGTGCTGGGATCTGTAGGTTTTGCTGGCCATATGTCTGCATTAAAGATAAGCTTGTTTGCTCTAGTCCAAGCAGACAATCTGCTCAACTTTATGCACAATTAGATGTAGCCTTTCAGCTGCTGGCAGACTGCCAGCGTGGTCCTTTCTGCTGCACGGAGTGAGGTACCCTGGGCGATAGCATTTCAGGATCTAGTGTTGGGGCGGTTTTACGTGTTCGTGTAGAGAATGGAATGGCAAAGCAAATAGCAGTAATTCCTAGCATGCCTACAGCATTTTCACCTGATGACCTAATGTTGTGTTGATATGTCACTTGTCAGGCATTGGCATGATGGGGGAAGGGTGATTTTGCTGTGACTGTGGTCAGGCAACGCTACATCCTGCAAGGATAAAGGAAGGGGATGGGAGAAAGCCTAAGGTACTAGTATAGAATGGAAAGCTTGGGAGGAAGCAAAATAGGGGATGGAGAATTCAGTTCTTTGGTGCTTTCAGAAAAGCAGTAACTTGGCTCTGAAGGTTTGTTGCAGTTTACTGACTCAAATTGCTTTGATATGGAGATAAAGGGACACCAACAGGACACTGTTAAAAAATGGTGCAGCAGGAGAGGTATGTCATAGGCGATGGGGAAAACATGTGAGGGGAAATAGGATTTCTGTGAGTTTATTCAAATGTCATGACTCCCCGTCAAGAAATAGCTGCTTCTGGCTAGAAGCCTACCACAGTTCACCAGTGGAGTAGAAGTAGGAATTAGAACTAAAAAAACCCCAACAATGTAAGAAGAAATGCAGGAAGTTGTGAACAATTAGTGATTAATATAAATTGGAGTTGATAATGAGTAGAAAATGACAAAGGGAGCCAGGACAACCTGGAGCCATGACAACTGTATCAGTACTGTGTGCCAGTACTGATATTTTTCAACGGACTTATAAATGATCTAGAGGTAAAGGATTGGTGGAGAGACAAATAATGAGAACAGCAAGATGGCTACAGAGGACTGGTAAACTGGGCTTACTTAAATAGAGTACATTTTGATGTAACTATCTTCAAAATCACATATCTAAGCGCAGGGACTGGAAGCCAGACTTGTATTCTGGAAGCTTTGGCTCTGAAAGGAAATCCAGGCACAACCCACCAAACCTCAGCTTCCAGTCTGATCCCGAGACTTAGCAGGCTAATATGATCTGTAGATGTATAAACAAGGGCGTAGCAAACAGGAACAGGGACGTGACTTTACTTTTGCATATACTGTTCGTGGAATCAGGACTGGATTACTGCACATTGCAAAACTGGAGAGTTGCAGAAAAGAGCCACAAAATGATTCAAGGGCTGGTGAGAGACATAAACAGTTCAATCTGTTTATCTTATGGAAAAGAACATGAGAAGGACTGTATTGCACTGTGTAAATACTCCATGGAGTTTAAGTATTGGGTACTGAAGATCTAATTAGTATAGCGGAGGAAGGCGTAACAGGAACCAGCAGTGGAAAATCATAGCCAGAAAAACGAAAATGAAAAACGAGGTACAAATTTTAACAGTGAAATGATTACCAGCTAGCAAGCGCAATGGATGAGTCTGTGTCTCTTAGTGTCATGCTGGATGTCTTCCTGGGAATCGTGCTTTAGCTGAAGGCAATACAGGTTGCTAATTCAGTTTAATGGGCAGTGGTATGCAGGAGTCCAGAAGATTTCCTGGTATGCCTGGCTGTAAACTTGGCGCTGGCTGTGGAGGGTGATGTTTAGCTTGGGCTGCTTCATTGTCAGTGGCACTAACACAAAGGCGACAATGTGCTCCTGAGAGAGTGACTCTAAGCGCAGGACGCTGAGTACACAGCTGGCTTTGCTTCCTGAACTATGATGCATGGGGGCTTGAAAGAGGACGGAGGAGATTCCTGACTTACTGCTGTCAGTTGTGGAGGGTAAACTGGGAAGCCAAGATGTAATTGGTGACTCTAATTCTGGGAGAGATTTTATAGCATCATTCTACATGGGTACACAGTGGCAGGGTGGATCATAGCGTGTCTTGTCTGCTTGCTGTTTCAAGATTCAGCTAGAGGAGGAGGAGAAGTGCCTAGACAGAAGATCATTTCAGCTCCTTTACCATTCCGACTGTGGAGGAAGTGACAGCCACTCTGTAGCTCTGTTTCTTCACCTGGAAGTGCAGTGTTCTTGGAGCATTCCTTATACCACATTACAGACAAAGGGGTTTGTGGCCATTTCCTTGGCTGAATACTTTGGGCCTTTCTGTAAGCTTGCTGAACACGAGCCTGGGTTAGAACACTAACCTCCTGTCCTGAGCTTCATTAGCACGCTCTTTAAGCACAGGCTTTTGCTAAACCAATAATGGGCCCTTGAAGATGGAGAGGTTGCCTTTCTAAGTGGGAGATAGTTTCCTCTGGACACTCCAAAGGGCCATTTTGGTAGCCCCATCTTGGCTGCCCCAAAACCCCTGGTGCTGGAAGCAAGAAGGCCAGGAGACACAAACCTGCTTTATCTCCATGCATTAACAGAGGTAATTAACTGCCTTTCGACCCTCCCTCCAGGCGATTAATCCCCTATCAGCCTCTGTCTCCAGCCATTTGAAGAGTCTGTGTCTACAGAGGTATTTACAACCCCAGCTAGCCAGCAGAGAGCGAGTCGGCCTGTTATCAGGGCTCTAAGACAAATGGCTGCCTATCTCCCCAGTGGCCTTGCAAAATCCAGCGAAGTGCTATGCTGTGCTGGCCACCTACTTTCACCCAGCCTCCCTTCTCCGCTAACATTTCACAGATGTGACCTGAGCCCTCCTCTTTCATTGCTTAACAATAAGCAGCACCTCCCCAGCTCTGTGAAAGCTGAGAGCAAGAGCACTTTACTTCTTAGCCTGCCAAGAGCCACACGGGGACAAGGCTTTTCAAGCTGTCTTGCTGAAATCCAAACTAAAAGACCCATAATGAATGAGTGGGCAGTGCTTCGTGTTAGCTAGGATAAAAAGAAGTAGCCAAAATGTAAACTGAAATACCTAGTGTGGCTCACAGCTATCCTCGTTCTGGTCTAGGAGAGGTGATCCTTGGGCTCGTTGAATGTGTGAAACTGAGCTACAGTATCTCATGGAGTTACCCCACATTTATCCAACTGGTTTTGACACACAAGCTTTGTAACACAGCGGCACAGGAATAAAACTGATCTGAGGGCATCAGAAGTCAGCTTTCAGAATGGGAATCGAACCAAATAGCTGGCTCAGTGGGTTATTAGTTAAAGCATTGGTACCTGAATTTCTCTGTTAAAAACGAAGTCAGGCATCCCTAGAAATAATTCTGGGATGGCCATAGCTGCTACCTTCCAGCAGGGCGCACTATGGTGCCAGCATTGTCGGTGCTGAGCACAGAAAAGTAAAATGAGAAAAGCACCAAGAGCATTGTCAAACTGAGGAGAAGGTATGGCCTGAGTTTCTAGACTGTGTGTGGCATACTGACCTCCTGAACTGCAGGTATGGAGAGAAGACTGTGTCCCTTCCAAGCTTAGGCAATTTCTGGAACGGTCAATAGCTTTGTTAGCGTGCTAAGTGATCACAGGCATGCAATGGACATAGGCAGATCACAGAATCGTTTAGGCTGGAAAAGACCTGTAAGAGTCCAACTGTTAGCCCAGCACTGCCAAACACACCATGTCCCTAAGCACCATGTTTACAGGTCTCTTAAATACCTCCAGGGATGGTCACTCCACCACTTCCCTGGGCAGCCCTTTGCAATGCCTGACAGCCCTTTTGGTGAAGAATTTTTCCCAATGTCTCATCTAAGCCTCCCCTTGAGGCTGTTTCCTCTTGTCCAGTTGCTTGTTACTTGAGAGACCAACCCCCACCTCTCTGCAACCTTTCAGGTAGCTGTAGAGAGCAATAAGGTCTCCCCTGAGCCTCCTCTTCTCCAGGCTAAACACCCCCAGCTCCCTCAGCCGCTCCTCACAGGACTTGTGCTCCAGACCTTTCTCCAGCCCTGTTGCCCTTCTCTGGACACGCTCCAGCATCTGTGTGTCTTTCTTCTAGTGAGGGGCTCAAAACTGAACACAGGATTCGAGGTGCAGCCTTAGCAGTGCTGAGTACTGGGGGATGATCACTTCCTTAGTTCTGCTGGCCACACTGTTTCTACATAAGCATCCTTCAAAAGTAGAGACATTCTTCATTTTTGTGAGGGACTGGGGAGCCTTTAGAGCCTGTTAATGCTGTTCCTGCAGTTACCCAAGAGAGTTGCCTGGGAGCAATACAAGATGTCCCTCCTACAGCTGAGGTGCTGCCTGCTCAGGAGTTCAAGATTGGACTGGAATCTCTCACGTGGCAGCACAGCAGGAGGACTCCAAGCAAGCTAGTGTTCTAGCTTTTGTCTGGCTGTACATGGTCTGCCTTGATTTCTGGAAAGGAGTCTGTTTTCCTTAGGCTTTGTGTCTATGGGTAATGAAGCTGTGCACTCACTGCTTTAGGGTCCTAGGTCTGTATCACCTCAGGGGTCTTGTTTAGTCAGAGGCTTTGGATGAATTTATACTGGAGCAGAGTTGCCTGTCAACTGAGAGTTGTGGTGGAGTCCTTCTCCCTCCTGATTGCTGCAGTGAAAGAATGAGGACAGAAGCAGAGTCTTCATAGCAACTTTCCAGGGATTACATTTAAAGTTTTTTCCTCCTCAGTAGAAGAAATCATTGCCCATCATATTTCCACTGGAGCTCCTGGTTCACTGGACACGAAAAGGAGATGAACTTTTTGCTGAACTAATGGGAAATGCTGGTAAAGCCTCTTGGAACCAGCAGTTGTAGTTTTATCACTACATCAGTCAGCTTTGGCCTAACCCTTTCTATAGGGAATGATGAAAAATTACTTGTAGGGGAAAGCCTAGGGCAGTCTGTGTGTCACCAAAGTCAGAACGAGGTCAGCTTTTGCTAGGAGTGATCTACTTCTGAAAGGGTTCCACGTAAGGAGCTGCAGTTCCTGCCTTTGCAGCAGTTGGCATTGGTGTCAGCGTTCCTTTGCTGTCTGCTGCCCCTCTGGCTGTAGGTGGTTTGCAGGGAAGGAGTCAACAAGCGTTGACTGTACATATCATATGGATTGAAATTCTGCATGCTAAAGGGGCATATGGCTGTGTGTAGAGGGAAAAGGACAAGGGACAGTTGATCTATGGATATATTTGTACAGCAGTGGTGCTGAGCAGAGACAGCTAGGCTATCCCAGGCACCAGAAGACGCTTAGCCACCTTTAGTGTTCAGAATCAGCTTCAACACCAACACAACTGAACCGTGCTGGGTGGATATGCTCAGCGCCACAGTCTCTTCAGAAACTGGTAAACTCTTCAGGTAATTTGGGCCAGAATCTGGATCTAGTTTAGCGTGAAAACATCGACAGTTTATAATCCATGCCATCTGTTCCTCGTCCTGAGCCCTTTCAACTAGTCGTGCTAATTTGCTGATGAGGTAAGAAGTACAACTGGGGGACTGGCAGGGCTTGTAGCCTTGCCTGCCCTGCCGGAGAGCAAACTGGGTGTGCTCTAAGCATTCGGTGGGTTTTGAATCCCAGCATCGCCTGCTTTGTGTTCTCTCAGAATTCAGAGATCAATGTGAGGTTCTTTGCCCCTAATCCAGCCCCTGTTCATCATTATCACCTCCTCAAAGTGGCCAGGGCTTTGTTATCAGGAGAGGCAAAATCTTACAAGGTGGCCATAATCTCCTGTGAGAGTCAGACAGATATTCTCCCGTGGGTAAGAAAGTGACAGTGACCGAAAGCTCTAGGGGGAAGCAGGCTAGAACAAAGCTGTCCATTGCATCCTTTCATCAAACTGTTAATCTTTCTTTCAAAGACATCACATTTGTTTGGTGACAAAAGCCCCAAAGAAGCTGAATTGAGCCTGAAATCCTGTAGCAAGATTTAGAGGAAGTGTCTTTCATTCAGAGCAGGGAGGGGCGAGAGACTCCTTCTTTTTCTTCCTCCCAACCAATGGCCTCACAGAAGCCCACGAAGGTGACGGATTAATGCAGGGGCTCCCCAGGTAGATGCTACGTGACTCCTGGCACGCTCCAAAAACGTTTCCACAGCGACCAGCTGAACAAGAAATATGGAGTGTGATGAGATCCGGCATATACTTGTGCTTCGGAAGGAGGGAGCTTTGTCACTCAGAGATTTCTACATTTACTACAGAAGGCCCAAGATGCAGTGGTCTGTATTGCAGTTGTCAGAATTCAACTAGCAGGCATTTTAATCAGTTTTTCCTACTCCTTTTTAAGTTTTCACTGCATATTGTCTTGCTGTTGCCTCTAGTGCACAGCCCCATTCCAAATCTCTGTTCTGGATGCTTTCTGTGCAAAGTCTGCATCTTCTTAAAAAAAAAAAAAAAAATCCAACAAACCAAACAGAAAGTAAAAAGGATCCTAGTTCTAATTATCAGGTGGATTTCGGACTAAGGGGCAAACTAACTGGGTTTATAAGGGAGGCTGTAATTTGATGTGTATTACTTCTGTGACAGCTTTTCCTTCCTATCAGCTGCTCATTTATGTCTGTGTATTGTCCCTTCTTTTGCATTGGCATCGCTGGCTGTGCAGCTTGATTCCAGCTGGAAAAATAACTTTATTTTTGGCTAGACTATTTTGCAGTCAGATTGTTTCCCTGACCTGGTTCACTGAGTGGTAAATAAGCACTTTTGTGGTCTCTATGATGGAAGAGTGAGGAGGGGGGGGAATAAGGGCTTGAGGGCGGAGGTTGCTTCGGCTGGATTAAGCAGCACTGTTGTCAGATGTTTAGGTATGGCCTGAAATTCACCCAGTACTCGTAGGCACCTGAAATCTGTGCATCTGGGACAACATGTAATCCCTGAGTCTTCCTTGTCAGCTGGAAGCAGGT
>NW_010253983.1:11868-41714 GCF_000690775.1 Eurypyga helias
GTGTATATGGAAGATCCAGACCTGTCTTAATCATTTGTGCTGCAGAGGCATCCCCAGCAGGAGAGGGTACTGGTGAGAAAAAGCCTCTGAAGTAAGATCATTTTACTTTGAGGTTCGGGCATGGTTGTATTTGTGTGTCAAAGACGTGGCAGGCATTAGGACCACGCAAGAGCTGCTTGGCAGCATCTAACTGTTTGTAAGCTGTGCTTTCCTGGCTCTGGTGGCTTTTAAAAATAGTACTGAACCTGCAACCAGTCTGTGTTTTTATTTAATTATTATTAAATAGTTATATGGGGAATTGGAAATATTGACAGCAGTGTTAACATATGGGGTGCAGGTGGTGTGTCAAGCAAATGGAAGAGATTTAGTTTGCAGCCAGTGAGTGGCATGGAGGAGTTTCAGCCCCGCATAATAGTGTTTGGATGTGTCCTTATGGCTGGTAGGCTGCGTGTGAAATGTCCGTGTGGCGAAATTTGTTGAGAGCCAGAGCACAGTGACCTTTCCTTACAGCTGCTCTGCTTTGCAATTTGTCTTTGTTCCCTACAGACAGCAAATTAGAAGTCGGAAGCTCTTCCCAGTGTAGGATTTTCTGTCGGAGGGAAATGGAAGCTAAATCCCACGGGTGTAGTGTAGCTTTGTCAGAGCTGAGTGCTTGGCTGGGGTCACGCAGTGGGTGCTTTTGCAACGGGAAACGACTGCGTTGCCCCTCTCTGGGTGTTAATATTTGTCCTATATCTCAGTGTTTCACTCAGGACTGACCGCAGCAAGCTATGTTATGACCTGCTCTTGTGGCAGCATACTGTGCTAACGGCAAGTGCAACCGAGCCGTGGCTGCTTTTCCCTCGAGACCTTTCCTCCATTGAAGAGGAATTGATAATGTCACTTTTACGACCCTCTGTAAGCTTTTGCGACACGGAGCCTCTGTATCAGGCTGCCCAGCTCTTAAAGCTGTTTCTTCTCAAGCTTGCCCTGAAATGAGGCACTGCTGAATCACCTCCAAAGGAGCAATGTTATGAGAGGTTATACTGAAAGTGGACCAGTTATGGCAGGCAAGTTCTTCCGCGAACAGCCCTCTTAAAAGGCTTTTGTTTAAAACCTAATGTCTCACCCACCCTATTGCCTCTGCGAATTACAAGACTCGGCCCGTAGCCAAGACAGACACGGGGGATGAGACAGGGATTTCTATTGGCGACTGGAAAGGAAGAAGAAGCTGAGAAAGGAGGTCGACTTTTGAAATTCAGCCCTGGTGTCCTGGCAGCTGTTGAAGGGCCATAAAAAAGGCAGTGGTTTAACACTGGGTGAGCATCAGGATCTTCAAAGCACTTTCTTGTCTGGGAAAGATGTAAGGAACTCCTCAGAATTCCTGCCTGTGTTTGGAGGGGTGGAGGCTGCAGCCTGATCCAAAGAGGGAATAGGAAGCTCCAGATCTTCATCCAGCGGATATTTTTCCCATGCTCTTTCCTCCCACACAGCAGCTCCCTCCCTTCCCTTCTGGAGCAGCAACAGGCAATAGTTTCAGCACAGACAGTGCTTGGCTTCCTTAGATTTGCTGGGTGCAGCCTAAGAATTAAATTGCTCTTTTAAAAACATGTATTTTGAAGAATGGAAACCTCACCAGAGCTGTGATACTGTGAGAAATCTCTAGTGTGAGAGCAATGACCTCCAGTTCCATGCACCTCAGTGAGATTTGCATGATGAGTGAAGTTAACTCTGCTGCCTGATTTAGGGACAATACAGATTACAGATTAAAAATGACATCTTTTACTTGCTGTTTCCTAGTTCTAGTTGTATTCCCTCCAATGTAAGTAATAATGACTTTTACATTTTTTTCCTGACAGCTTTTATCTAGGAGTCTGGGTGTACCTTCCAGAGTGGTGCTCTGAGCTTCCCAGCCTCCCAGCAAGAGACAGGTTTTTTGATGCAGGGGCAGTGACGAGCAGAGGGACAGCCATGGGATATCCTGTGCCGATGTTAGAGAGGATCTAAACCTAGCATCCTGCTTCTGCATTTTATAGTCATATAGACCTACACCTACCTATGCAATGATTTTACTCCAAGAACCATTTGTAATAGCAGGGAATTAAAAAAAAAAGGAAAGAAAAAGAGATAAAAGCAGCATTTGATTTTCATAATTCTCATCCCTTTTTATAGTGTGTTATTAAATGCATTTATAAGGTTTTCTCTTGAAGGAGGAAAGAAGGCATATTCATTTTAAGCTATTATTCCATACTGTTCATTAGCTACTAATTAAAGTACTTTTAAATGATTTATGACATCATTATTTCAAATTCCTACAAGAAAAGTAGGCCTAAAAAAGCATCTTGTTGTTTGAAGATTGTGAGATTTGAGCTGTAATGGAAGAGAACACAATTGTCTTTGATCTTTCAAGGAGAAGAACTTTCTCCATGTCTCACAAGTTCAAATATTTTGTTTTCTGGAACATTTCCTCAAATGCTGCTAATGTGGTGAGGTATGGAAAAACCCCAAGTATTGAGATAATAGGCCCTAACTTCTTCCTTGAAAGACAAGGACCAAAATAAGCAGACAGGTTGCAGAACTTCAGTGTGATGCCTTCTTAGAAGGCAGACACCAGCATTGTGTATCCAATGCAGTTCTGAATGGATTTTTGAAACTGCATTGGAAAATGCAGTTCCATTCCCATCTGGAAAGGTGTACCGAGTAAATCACTTCTGATAGCTGGGTTAGAAAAATGTCCCTAGTGATCTGGTTAGTAAAAGGTGGAAGGTGGCACTACTGCTGCTGTTTGGCTCTGCAGAATAAAGAGCAGCTCTGTGACTAACCATCATTCTGGCTGAAAACAGGATCCGAGTGAAAATGACATGACAGATTCAGGCAGTTCCTTATAACTTTTTCTGTCCTCAACCTATGTTGCGTTGGTCCAGTTGGGAATGCCCATAAGTACCTGCTTGTTTTGTTCAGGTCCTCTTTTCACAGGAAGACTTATGCAGTCTGCAGAGTAAAGAGCAGCTCTGTGACTAACCATCATTCTGGCTGAAAACAGGATCCGAGTGAAAATGACATGACAGATTCAGGCAGTTCCTTATAACTTTTTCTGTCCTCAACCTATGTTGCGTTGGTCCAGTTGGGAATGCCCATAAGTACCTGCTTGTTTTGTTCAGGTCCTCTTTTCACAGGAAGACTTATGCAGCATCAGCAAGACTTTATTGTCCATTTTTGCATAGAACTAGACGCAGAATCAAGGATCAGAGAAGAGCTGGAAAGTATAACAACTTAATATTCCCCAAAGGTCTCACATTTATGAAATGACAAATTTCATGAGCCCTTTGCAGGTTTGCAGCTTGGACAGACGGTAGGGAAATGAAGCAGCTGCACTTCAGAGCCTTCAGAGATCTAGCATAAAAGTGAATGGAGCTGTCTTCAATTACATCTGTCCGTTGCTGCCAGGTGTGAAGGTGCATGGCAGTTCCTTTGATCAGCAGTTAACCGCTGATGAGTACTCCACAGAGATTCATAAGCCTGTTGGACCCTGGGTAAATGTTCTGAGGAGATCAGGGATCCATGCACTGCATTGCCCCAGAGCATAGATATGGGGATTTAATCAAATTGAACTTGATTTACTCTACCGTCTCTGTGAATTTATCGAAGAAAAAGAAGTCTGAATCCAGATACAGTTCCTGAGAGCATTAATATCCCTGGTTTTCCTCTCATCTTTCCCACTTGTCATGCTCCAGGCATTTCTTTTTGTTCTTTGTAAATAGTTTGGGGCAGAGGGTTCATCTGTGTACACGAACATATGTATACAAGCTATCACACGTACCCAGGCTGCTGGATGCTTCCAGTACGTTGGGAGACATTAGCAAACTAGATAATCCCTAAAGGCTTTCATTACCCAGCAAGGCATGGCACAGTCCTATTCTTGACAGACTTGCTTCTCAGAGGACTGGTCCTAAATCAAAGACAAGGAGAGTTCCTCGTTCCAATCTTTTTGTCAGAGAAACTCTTCCAAAAGTTCACAGTCCCCCCTGCAAACCAATATGTAAAGCTAGAGCAAGAACCACCAGTATTTGGATGAAGGGCTTGTAGATAATTTCTGCAAGTTCAAGCTGCACGAAACCCGCACTGAAAGCAAAGTCAAGGAAAAAGTTGTCACAATTACATTCACACCTAGTTGCTTGCCACTTGTTGCTGGACACCCCTACGCACGGTTGAGCTACTGCCACTAGCAAATGCTGAAAACTTGTAGAGGCAAAATTCAAGAAACTGTTTGAAAGCTTGTCCTTTGACAGCAGATGGCTGTAGTGCTTCAGCCACTGGATGATCTGCCTTGTAGTGAAGTGTTCTTCAGCCGGGTTTCCACGCTACACAAGCAGCGAAGTTCCTTAAGAACATGCAGATTTTATGGGAGACAGTTGGAATTTGTAATCCCAGTGGCTGAAGTGTAACACGTGTTTTTACTCCAGGTACGGCAGAGATCCAGTCCAGTTTGTCCCCGTAGGAGTGGCACTGGAGAGGCTGCACGGGACAGTGGGGTTGCCTTGTATGCGCAACCACTGCTTGTGAAGACACTAGCTCATGCTTTAACTAGGGCTGTGCAAAGAATGTCACAGTGCAAGGAAGGTGAAAAGCTGGCACACCCCTGTACTGATCCTGCCCTATATTAAGTAGTGCTTTGATTTACCGTGATTCCAGCTGTTTGTCTTTAGTGGAAACATGGAACTGAGTGAGTCAGAAGTAGCAGCGATCTCCAGAGTCTTTAAAGACTGTGAATGTCTCCTCCTGCAGCCAGAGTGGGTTTGTCAGACAGTGCAGTGCCTGTCACGGAAGGTAGACATTACTGCTGGTAGGTTAGTTCCATGTTTGCACATCAGCGAAGAGAGTACTTTGAAAGGGAGCAGATCAAAGATGACACAGGACTTATGTGGTGCATATTATAACAAACCTGTGGAGCTTGCTACTGAAGGAGACAGGGGAAACAATAGTGCCCAGTTCAAAAGTACAGAAATACAAAGAGAAGTGGTGGGTAACAGGTGAGCAGCACAACTCATGACACCAGGTTTTGCAGGGTTCTGAACCGTGTTGTTCCTTTCTGATTCTGCATCCACCACGTATACATTTCCCCCAACTACTGCAGTTTGCATGAGACCACGTGTATTGCGAGCAGGAGCCCAAAACTGGGCAAACACCGGCTGCCCAGCTAGCTGCTGCCTCTTGGCAGCCAGGCAAGGCTGCGCTTCCCCGCAGCCACGCGCAGACCAAACAAATAGCTTCAGGAACTGCGGCCAACCCCTGGGCCATGTCCTGTGGAGACCTGCTGTAGGAACTTGCGGTGTTAAAAACCCTTCAGCCCTTTGTCGGATGTGACTAAAATTGGCCAAGAGTCAGAAGTTAGTGGGAGGGGGAGGACTGGCAGCTGACAGCAATCACAGAAGCCCTTCCCCAGGCTAACTATGACATGAGTAAGCATGAGTCAGAGCATAAATTGATGAGCCTAAGATTATCTACAAGGATGAATACCGTCTAACTGGCCCAACGCACCGTGGACTTTCTGCTTACTCTGGAACTGGCAGATTTTGGCTTTGGGCGCAGATAGGCTGTGACCGCTTGACTTCAGGCCAGCAGTAGCCTGACTCCAACTGCATTTTCTTTTATTTGGACATGCTGCTTTTGCTTTTAGATGGGACATTCTGCAGGAACCTTCTTCCTTACACTGTAGCCTCTAGGCACTACTGATTTGGTGCTGAAGCTGGTATTTTCTTCTCCTGGCAGCCCCTCGCCCTCTGGCATTGAATCCAAGATGATGCTCCAGCCCCCTTCCCTCCGGCATTGTTCCCAGGCTGTCCTGTCAGACGCAAAACAAATACTCAGTGGCTCAGAGCTCCTTGCATCCAGGAGAAATTGCATTTTCACACTGGCTCTGAACCTCCTCTACAGAGCCAAAGCAAAATTAATGCAGAAACTAATCCCTTTGCCCCTACCACGCACATAATCTTCAATGGTGGAGCCAAGAAAGACTGAAGAGAATTAACGTTTCTGTAAATTTCTCTGAGATAGGAAATACCCTGCTTTTTCACACTTTCTCTTCTTCCTCTTTCTCAGTCACTGCATCAGGGAAACCAGTGTTACCTGAGGCAGGAAAGCACTTTCTTCTTCCCAGTACTACTGCTACAAGTTTATTTTAAGAAGAAATTTCATACCTATGCAGGATTGCTATAGCTAGTTTTGGCTCTCTGTAGCTATTAGCTAGACCAAGTAGGTGGCAGAGCTTGTTAGAGGAACTGCTACCCACTCGGAAGCAGCCAAGAATAGCTGTAGCCTCCCCTTGGGATCATGTATACAAGCCTGGAGCTCCCTTCCTGTGAGCATATGACATTACCATCATAGCCATGGGAATACGCTCCTGTGTGAAACTAGGCGCAGGCATCTGGAAACGAAGGCAGCCTGTGATGCTGAACTGTCAAGAGAAGAAAGGGCATCGAGGCTTCTGGTCTCCCTGACTCCCCTCCTTTCAGGTGGCACAAACTCCAGTGCAGCCTTGTGTGCTGTTAACAACCCACCCCTGTCCCTCTCCCAGCTCCGGGACAGCTTGCTCCAGGAGTGCTGCCTCTTTCTTCTTTGCAGTGACTCACAAGCCCATGTTCTCGCACAGGCTCCTGGACTGTCCAGCTAGAGAAGGGAGGCGCTGTGGTGGTGCTGCGGAGCCTGCTGTGGCTGGGTCTGACATTCTACCACGTCCCAAAGACCAAGCAATACGGCTACGTCTACTTTGGCACTGGCGAGAAGAACTTAGATCTGCCCTTCATGCTGTGACTCTCCTGTCTGGGACAAGAACTGGAGAACACTTAGATTTTATATTTAGGAGATTGTTGCTTACTGCTTGTTCTAATAAAAGTGTGAAACCTCTGCACTTTGAGCAGGATTCATTTGCGCCTCTACTCTGGCCCCAATTCTTTTTCCTAGGACTTCACCGTGTGCAATCCTCCCTCATCTCCAGACTGAATTCCCTGTAATGTGTCAAGGCAGACCCCTTAGATAGTAACAAAAGGCATTTTCTTCCATGATGGGCGAAGCCCTAGGTCAGAAATCAAACCTAGGCAATCTGTCTGATCACAGAGACACCATGCTTACACAAAAACTCACTTGGAGACAACACGGATGAGTGCTGCTGTCACCCATGAATGACAAACAAAAATAGAGTGTTGGCCTTGGAGTCAGAGTAGAAAGCTGATGCATGCTGTAAGGGATCTCTACTAAACCCTAAACTCCAGAAAGGCATATAGAAGAGAGTATTTTGTTTTTCAGATGTTAGGTTTCACCAAAATCAGCTCATGGCACTGACTGTGGAAAAAAATTAACTGTGTGTGTCACATGTTCTGTTGCAAAATGTGCTCATTCTGGTTCATCTCAAGGCAATGGTTTAATCCAGCGAGTTTTCTGTTAGTAAAACTCACGAAGCAGAGCTACCTCGGCTTGAAGACATAGCAAAAGAAATCAGTGCACTTCTGTATGCAGAAGAAAGTAAGTATTTTCCTTTCTGAAGGGCTGTAGGTTTCAAAGCTTCATAAAATAGAGACGGTCAGCCAGAGATTTTATCTCGGTAGTTAATGAAGTCTTGGCTCTGTCTCCCAAAGCAGAAAGATCTTGGCCAGCTCAAGGGGCTGAATGTAGGGCTTCCATTTCACAGAGTAAGGCTAAAAACAACCATCATAATGTAATGTGATTTCCTGGGTAATATGGGTTTATTCTTACCCTTTGTTCCTGTCCATGCCAATAGGTATTAGCAGATGATTCTGATGAAAGCAGGTACAAGGTTAAGTGGCACAGTAGTACATAAAAAAAGCTGTGTTGATTTGTAGCCCCCATATAAATATCAAAGCAACAATGACCCTGATAAATGTAATAAGCTTTTCAAATCCAGGCCCGTAAGTGGCACTTCTCCAGTAGCAGTGGTCAGTAGGTGGAAGGTGCATACATGTACCGTACATGGAGAGAAACGGTGCCGTCTTTTAGTTACAGGATGGGAAATTATGCACATCTATCAGCCCCAAACTATCCCAGGAAGCAGCCACATCACTGATATGGAAGACTTGTGTCAAATGTATTTGTAAGGGGAAAAAACCCAGGCCAAGTCATCAAGGATGTCAACATTCTGTATTTGCTAGGTCCAGGAGTGAAGCACAAGCCAGGAGTCCTTAAAGGGACACGTAAAACACACCCACCCCCATCTGCCACTGCCATTCTGCTGCAAATTATGGAAAGTACAGGTTATTAAAAAAATCATTTCAGCAATCATTAAGAATTTCTGTTACTGCCAAGGAAACATAGTGCTGCAGGAGACTTCTTTTTCCATCAGTATCACAGGTACAAAAGCCCAAACAGGGCAAATCTGAGTTGAAACACATATAAATGAGGAATCACCATTCATTGCTGGAAAAAATAAAGGAAACATCTTTTTCCAAACCACATTGTGGACTGTAACAAGACAAAAGCCTTCAGATCCTTTCTGGCTTTGAAGTAAAAATCTTTGCCCCCTGCTCTCTCCAAATAATTCTGCATACTGAACATTGCTTTGCTGAACCTTGTATTCTCCTAGAGAAGCAGATTGCAGTTCTCACAGCAGACAATACAGAGTACTAAGGACAGTTTTGGGATAAGAAAATTGGAGATACTGACAAACTTGCAAAAAAAAAAGAACAGTGAAAACCAGCTGTGCTTACTGAGTACGGCAGTTCTGGCCACTAGTGGTTTAAACAGAGAGGCTTGTGTGTATATTTGACATTATCCCTCAGCAAAGGGTGTCCGACTGGCATGGTTTTTTTGCACCACTTAGGGCCCCTCGTCCAGATGGGCTTTGCAGATCTGACGGACCAGCGGGTCAGATACCTGTCAAAACAACACAAATGCATTTCAGTTTGAGACCAATTATTGAAAAAAGGTTCTGACAAACAGGAGCAAGTACTTTGCCTCCCGACATGCCTCCTCCTAAAAGGAATCACCGGGAGTAATGCTCCCTCAGTTCAGAAGGGACCACTGGAAAGGAACTTTTGTTTGGAACTTCTCAGCTGCACCTCTGCATTGAACTCACTGGCACCTGCCTGACTTCCAGGCTCACAAAACAAATCAGGTGTAGTCTCCAGGCTGCTGGCAAGTTGTCCACCTGTAGCTAAACTGGAGTGCCACATCCCTTTCCTTGCAACTAAGCCCAAGACGGAATGCATCCGGCTTCTCTGGGAGGTGTTATTTCAACAGCTGGCCTCAATAAGGTAAACTAATTACAAAGGCTGAACACTGTGAGAAATAGTCTCTAAAAAGGAATTAGTTTACTTTCAGAGGATAAACAGTTAATTATTCTGCATGGGATGGGCTTCTGGCCTAGTCTTTTATTTCCCTATGTCCAAATTTGCTTTAGTATTCTCTGTTCAATACTACTGCAGCTTGCTGGTACAGGAAGTCAGAACCTACAACGTAAGAGGTGCTAGAATGGAATTATCATCACAACTACAAGTCTCCATGAAAAGCAACGTCTGGCAAACATCCTCGGCTTTTTACCATTTGAAGTTTTAGACTTGGCTTTGCAAACGGGCCGGGGATTTCAGATCCAGAATCAGTTACTGGAAATCTTAGCCTGTGGCTGGGTGGCCTGGAGTTTT
Organism: Eurypyga helias; assembly: GCF_000690775.1. Lineage (NCBI taxonomy): Eukaryota > Metazoa > Chordata > Aves > Eurypygiformes > Eurypygidae > Eurypyga > Eurypyga helias. The sequence continues at coordinate 21,498 of NW_010253983.1, forward strand.
GTTAGGCTTTAAATCTTTTGCTACCAGTAGAGAGGGGAATAGAGGTCCTTAGAGAAAGAGGAGTCTTTGCAGACAATAAAGATCCAAAGTAAAACCCTAGCATAATCTGCACAAACAATGCTCCGACAAATTAGAATTTGGAACAGGCTGATAAACTTTGTCCAGCGATGTTTGCATGCCTCCATTGAGTAATCCCATGGTCTTAATGTAACCTCAATCAGTCATCCTCTCCTCAAACAACTTTGTTACCTTTTATTTGCATCCTGCAAATTTGAGATATTAAGAACTTTGGACAGAGACTGCATAATGCATTTGTTTGAAGGTATTTGGCACATTCCTGACAACTACAAAGAAAGCTTGCTATGCCAGGCAGCTACGGACTGCACAGCAGCAGCCTGTTTTCCTGGCACTTTTCTTCCTCAGCAATCCTGAACAGCACAAATTGAGAAATAAATTGCATTTGGAGGTTCCTGCCACTGAACTGAAGCTGCTTCCCAAATGCTTTGCTTTTGCTTTGAGGGGTTTACGGTAGTTAAAACACCTAGAAGAAACAGCAGGAGGGATTTGGGAGACAGCATAGAGCAAGATCCAGCCACTTGTTCTCCTATGCGTGCATTGAATTAGTCCCTTTTGACCTTTAATGTTATGCCAGTGCATTAGTGGAATCCCTTACATAAGAACTTCAAGACAGGAAGTAGGAGAGACTCTCGGGTCTCTAATTTCACATGCAAAGGGAGTCCAAACGCAGATCCCGTTTGGACTCTGGCAAGGCAGCTGCTCTGGGAGAAGCCGTAGGGGTATTTGATGGGCACGTGGGGCTGGGTCCTTCTTTTCACGTTCCCCTCGCTGCAGGGGGAGGTCTGTAGCACAAGTTTTGATATCACAAGGCTGCACTGAGAGCAAAGGAAGACAAAAATCCCAAATTGTTTCAAAGCATCAGCGTGCCAAGTGCAGTTCTGGTCACGTGTCCGCACGCTTACGGGAAAGGGCTCCCATGATAATAAATGATCTCACTGGGAGAGAAGTGAACGTGTGAATGTGAGATACACATCAATGCTGTGTGCAGGTTTAGACAGACAGTGGCTTTTTAAGAAATCCCTGTGTTTCTGTGTGGGGGCTGGAAGTGCACACCCCAATTCTGCATAGGAAGGAGGATTTAGTAATGGCCTGATTTTAAAGCTTTTGTTATTTCTCTTTTGAGCAGGTCTAATCCAGCCCTCTGGTCCAGGCTTTTGGCTTCCTTTGGGGACTGCAGGCTGGGGCTTTTCATTGTTAGCTGAAACAGACATTTGGACGCTTTCCCTTCCTGGAGCACATTTGCTTTTAGCGCTTTTAATACTTGCTTTGTCCCAAACTCAAACTTGTCCTATTTTGTTTGCTGCCTCTTTTTATTTAATTTTTTGGAGGGTTTTGTTTTTTTTTTTTTTACCTTGATTCAGCAGTGGCAAAAGCCTGATGTCTGGGAGCAGTCAGTCTACAAAGTTCCTTTTCCTCTCTGACTAACCCCAGTTCCTACTGTTTCACAGATTTTTTTCTTTTCTTCAGAGTAAAAACAATCCACAAAACTCACGAGAGCTCCAAAGCCCAGCACGCAGGACTCTTCTGCAAACTCTGCTGGCCATGTAAGGTAGTGTACCCCTTTTTCTAGCCAAGTCACCCTATTTCCCATCACATCCAACCACGCAGTTTGTCCTGGGGAGTTTTTACAGTAAGCTACAAACACACACTGGCAGATGGTCTGAATTTTCTTGACCAGCTGAGGGCTGTTGGGACAGAGCCTCCACATGGATGCCAAATGCAGCTGGTCCGCAATCTCCTAACCTGTTATCTCAGGCTGCAGTGCTCTCACTCTGGACAAAGGGGGACAGAACTGCCAATCTCACCGGCTGGCAACCCACCATGGGGCTCTGCTTGCCCCCTTCAGTACAGTAGGATCCTGGGCAATAACCAGAATCCCTCGACTTCAGCCGCACAGATGAGTAGTTTGCATAAAGCGTGATGAGAATCCCGGTGGGATTTCCCTGATGGGAAAAGGTGAGATATGAACAGGATGGAAACAAGTGTGGTTAGTCACCTGCATTCACTGCAAGTACTTAAAATCTCTGTGGCACATGAAAGTCCATTTCCATGGATTTTATTCTGTGAACGGGAGGGCCCCAAAGCCTTCCTACTCAGGACCTGCTGCTTAACACCTAGGAGTAGGCACAGGGCTTCCATGTGCTGGGTAAAGGAAATAACCTACTCATGGGGCAACTGCAGTCCTGCATGCAGCCCAAGCAAAGGTGACGTTGGTGCAGTTCAAGGCTGAACTTCTGAACCCTCACTGAACTTTTTCAATCTGGCTTTTGTTTGGATTAAGAGCAGAAGGCAGAGGGCTACAGACTGCAGGAAGCACTCGATCAAAGTGCTGGCAAGACTGCCTCCTCCCTGCCACATCCCTTCCCATGACACCTCTTGGCTTTGCTCACCTGCAGCCGCTCTGGCTCTTTGCTTTTGAATTCACATGCTATGCACAGCACAGTTTCCATGCAGATGAGAGAAACCACATGCTGCCGGAGTGAAACGGATCGCAACGAAACCAGATTCTGCTCCCAAGGATGAGAGGTGTCCACAGAGCTTCAGAACTTTGTAATTCATAAGGAGTTCATATGGAACCTGCCTCTTTCCTAACACATAGCAACTTCTGTTCAGGTAATGGAGGAGGGATTGACTTGGATATTATCTGTGCCAAGTTCTGTTCTTCCAGTAGGAAGCTGAAGATGCTGAGAAGCTGAGCACTCAAAATCAAGTGCAAATAATCTACAGCACCTCTTGCTGACAGAGCCCAGACTCATGGAACCTGTGACATCCCTTAGTCCTTTTGGAAGGGGAGCAACTTCAGAGTGTTGTGCTTTAACCAATATTTTGGACCTGCCAGAAGAAAACAAGTGCTAAATCCACATTACGAGAGCATCCAGATGCTGGCCTGAACTTAGTGACTGTTCTGGATAGAGCGTTAGTCCACATTATCCATGCGACAACTTCCATGCTGGAAAGAAAAGTGCTGAGCTGTTCAGGTTTCCATTCCTGAAAGCAAGGATAGAAGTTTGACCTGCAGCTGTACTTGACTGTTTCCCAGATGGTTCTGGTGTGTGGTGGCCTTACACAGATGACTCTGGAATATGAGAACAGCCTGTCACTCTGTGTGGTGCTGGTGAAACCCCTGAGAACTTCCTCAGCCTCACGGGCTAGTGAAAATATTTTGTTTCTGCAGCGCTTATCTGGAACATGCCAGGCTGGAGCACAAATGGACACAGAAATAACAGCAGGAAGTTATGAAAGGGAGAATTCAGGCTGAAGATGAGGGAACAATCCTTGGCTGCAAGACAAATTTGCTTGTGGAATCATCCCTTGGAAACAGCGAAAGCCCTAGACTGGGCCAAACTTGAGAAAATGAACTGTAGGGAGTAATTCTGCATTGACGGGGGTAAACTTCAATGGTTTTCCATGTCCAAGTTCTGCAGACAAAAAGATATGGAAGAGAGGGGGAGGACAGCAGACTCAAGTGTTTATGGACGATGTGGATACTCCAACAGCCATATTTCTTCAAAAGCACCCACAGCTAGTGAAGCTGTTAAGTGATAACATTCATGAGCTATTGCTGTCAAAACCAAATCAGGCAGAAATCAAAAAGGCAAAAAAATGAAGTCCAAGAAATGAGAAATACCATGGTAAGTCTCACCTGGACAGTGTCCCGGCTGAAGGGGGTAGAAGAGAGCACTGTGGAGAGCTCTCCAGGTGAATTCTGACCACAGGGTGTTCTCATACGTCTCCTACCACTCCCACGACCACACAGCTTGGCTCAAGCTGGCATTTCACTTTCATGTTGTACCTTCTTGCGCAGTTCCAATCTCCTCCTCTATGTCACATTACAGCCTAGATCAGTGATCCCATACGGTGCTAGACAGTTAGGTAACCAAGAACAAAGTGGGATCTGCAAGCCACTACTTCCCAAAACATTCTGCTCTTCCTCATGCATTCCAGTAGTAGAAACAGGATCAGGAAATGGAGTGGTTAGGGTGAGGCTAGCTGCCAACTGAGCCAGTTCAAAGCAAGGAAATTCTTACCTCTCCAGAGAGTAACCTGGGGCATGTAGGAGGGAATATCCAAAGTCCATACAATGGAGACACAACAAAACTGCTTCAGAAAATAGAGTGTGGATTCTGCTTCTTGGAAAACATCACTGAGTAAGCACCAGAAGAGCACCTTCTGGAGGGCAGAGCCTGCAGAGGTGTTCTGGGTGATAAATCCACACTTCACATCACTAGATCAATAGCAGGGAAGCACCCCAACCCTTGTTAGAACAAGGCAGTTTGCTGACAGTTCCATACGGTGGCACGTTACATTTTAATCTCAGCCAGGTGACAGCCAGTGCACGCCAGACACTCTGTATTTGAAGCAGGCTCACTTTAAATAGGGTGACCATGACATGGGCCAAACATTCTGGCCAAAAATGCCACAAGTTCAGCCAAGGAAAAGCTGAGGAACAGCTTTTCTGGTGGTCTCAAGAGATACATTAAGACAGCCCCTCAGCCCATTTTTGTGTACTTCCGTAGCACCTCTGCCCAGGAGCCACAGGGCTCCTCCTATGCAGCTGGCCTGTACATTGTTTCAGGGGCAAAGAGTAGAGAAAGCAGTTGTTCATCAGGCTGGTTTGTCTCTCTTTGGGCAGCAGATGAAGCTGCTCTCAAAAATACTGACACAACCTTGGAAGAAACCTGGCCAAAGAGAGCATCAACCACAACTTTGCACGACTGGAGAGAAATGAAAGGGATTGCTCATCCAAATGAAGTAATCTGCCAGACTTCAGCCAGGCAGGGCTTGCAGCTTTGAGTCTAGAGAAGATCTACAGAGTCTACACACAGCACGTGAATGCACAGGTCTGTAATGAGGGTAGAGGTGCTGGGCTCTGACTCCCACTTCAAATTACGCTCCCCACAATAAACCTCCTTCAGTCTCAGGTGGTGCAAGTGGAAACAGTCCGCAGTGTTATCTTAGGCTTTCATCTTGGTCCTGTCACTCTAGCAGCTGATGGTGTAGTCTAACATCAAGAGCTCTACTGTCAGTAAAACATCCTTCAGCTCAGTGTAAGGTTTTCTGTCCCCATATGGTAGGAATTCTCATAGGAGTATGTGGGGTAATATCTGGAGTAGACAGTGACTTCTCACAAGTCCCCCCTTTAAATAAAAGTGAAAGATTTCTCTATGCAGAGTGAAGAGTTAGACAACAGATTGCTTACAGGGGGACAATGAGAGGAATTTCAGGGCAGAAAGGGTGAACACACAGAAGTACAGATTAGAGTCAAAGAAATACTGTCCTTCAGCAGGGCAAAGCTTATTGTCAGAGTCTTGCGACAGACTATATGCCTCCATGGTGCTCTGTCTATTCTTTCCACCTTGCACCTTCCTATTTTAGAACAGTATAGCAGGAACTGTCTTCTGTATGCAAGGCTTTCTGCCATGCAGAATGCAAGAGTAAGTGCAAACAAGCAAGGGGGAGAGACAGCAGAGTATGCTGGATATTACGAGCCACCTGTGAGAATGATTCATCTCAGTTTGCAGCCCTGATGCAATTTTGTCTCCATCTCCATTTTTCCGCACCTCAGTTTCTCCTCATTGGCATTCCCAGGGCTACAGCAGCAGTGCAGAAAGGCGCTGTTAGCTCTCACGTAAGCAGGGAGGTGAAGATGACTAGAGCAGTCAATACAGTGATCTCAAGTAGAGCTGAAGCTCAAGGATTTGGAAAATACATCACTTAACTGTGCAATGTACTGCCTGCTATGATAGGCTCTCTGTACATTCTGTCCATCCCTTCATGGACTGACACTTAAAATCCCAGCAGACACAAATTAAGTGACACAACAGGCTAAGTTAGGCGTGAAGCCCTGATATTACACCAGTCAGGATTAGAGGATGACCCAGTCATGCTCTCATGGCACTGAACAAGGCAGCTTGTTCAACTCAAAAGTCCCAGCACAATTCCGTCCTCCCCTGCCAGCTCACCTGCATTTTGGCAACACTGCCGGTTGAGCGCTTCCCAAATTACTACAGACTTACAGAAGGCTTCAGAAACAAGTACAAGAAAGACAAGGTAAGCTTGGAGAAGTCATTGATGTAGGAAACTTTTGATAAAAGCTCTGGCTTCATTCCCAAAATAAATACTGGTTGAATATCTTCAGCATGTGGGTACCCTTCAGTTCCAGTCCTCCCTTCAGGCTAGAGGAATCATAGAATCACAGACTGGTTTGGGTTGGAAGGGACCTTAAAGATCATCTAGTTCCAAACCCCTGCCATGGGCAGGGACACCTCCCACTAGACCAGGGAAGCAACTTCTATCTCCTGCCTTATGTGGTGCCAGCTACTGTTCTGGAGAGCAACATGGGAAGCGCAGGTGGGGGTGTGCACAGCCATAACTCCCACAGAGCAGCAATGCCCAAGATTTCACAAGGTTTCAACACACAGAGCTTTCCCCTTCCAGCAGGCTGCAAAGACAGTATCGTGAGGGACCAGGAGAGCACTCTCCCAGAGCACCCCTGCACTCTGGCTCTGGGACTCATTTGTTTAGTTCCAGCCCCACCACCAGAACTGTCAATCCAATTTCTTGATCCTATTCTCTGTTTCCACCCAGACAAAGCCTGCCTATTTCAGTGCTGTTCAATCTCCTCAGTAACAGCTCTGCTTCCACCCTGCTTTCTACATTGCCTTGCTGGGAGGATAAAAACCAAGGGTGCTGTAGGGAGGGACTAACAATGCAATAGGGAGGGCTTGGATACTAATCTCCAATCTAAATCTCAGTTTTAGAGGTGTAGCACACCTAGTTGTATGTAGAACGTATCCGGAGGTATCCGTTCTTTGTTCTCACTAAAAGTGTATGGAACCATTTATCAGTCAGGGCATTAGATCTGGAGTCCTGGTGTGATTCCAGCAAGATACAAGATTTATCATTTCCTGCCTCAACCTGCTATGCAGGGTTGCTGTGTGAATGCTAACTATATGAAGTGCTCCACCCCACAGCTGCTAGGTAGAGACAGCTACTAAAGAATCAGAGAGACGTGTAAGACACAGGAAAGAAGTAGTTTTCAGAGTTAAATATCTGATGGCTACAGGGCTGCATCAAATCAGTCCTCTAATTTGATCCTCACTGATACCCAGTGCACAGCCTGCCAGAATCCAAGGGACATTTCCAAGAGCTTGCCTCAAATCTCCACTGTAGAGAGTCAGACCTGAAATGCAGGAGTCTCCAGTTGCCCCCAGCCCTGCAGCCTAAGCTCTCCCAGCAACAGCCCCATGGCCTCTGGTAACCCCACGGCTTGCTAATGCGAGGTTCATAAACCGCTCTGACATCCCCATGGAAACAGAGTGTGAGGTCATAAACAGGGGATTAGCACCTCCAGCGCCCAGCACAGCGGCTGCAAGCTTTCCCTTCACCCACCAAAGGCCAGGGGCCGTTCAGGCCAGGGAGGGGGAAGAGACCCTCTTGCACAGGAAGGGCAGGCAGAGGGGCAAATTGTTGACTGGGAGAAAACAGGGATGGGGCAAAGTAGAACAGGCTTGTGATGGGCCCTTGCTGGCTGCTCAGTTCCCCACTCACTGCTGGTACCCTTCCTGGGCACCCTCCTGTTGTTGGGGGCCAGGTACTGAAAGACAGAGAGAAGGGGCTGCTCAAAAGCCCCATTTTGCCTGGACAAAAGAAGGCTCAGGGGGGTCTTACCAATGTTCATGTATGCCTGAAGGGAGGATGTAAAGATGATGCAATGGAGCCAGGCTCTTCCCAGTGGTGTCCAGTGACAGGACAAGAGGAAATAGGCACAAATTGAAACACAAAAAACATTCTGTCTGAAGATAATAAAACACTTCTCACTATGAGGGTGGTTCTCTGGAACAAGCTGCCCAGAGAAACTGTGTAAGGTCCATCCTTGGAGATATTCAAAACCTGACTGGACATAGTCCTGGGTAACCTGCTCTGTGTGACCCAGGGGGCTTGGAGGAGACAATCTCCAGAGCCTCCTTCCAACCTCAATTACTCTTGTCATGCTGTGACTCCATCTCTGTGGCATCTTCCTGTGACTGCCCTACTGAGTGTTAGTGATGAGGAGATGAGTACAGCTGAGGAAGGGAGGGCAGATTCTAATATGTGTGGCAGTTTTAATCCTGTGTGGATAAATGGCTGGAATGAGATGCGGTTTGTCCTAAAAAGCCTGACGAGAGAATATTGTGACAGACCTTCCTTCTCCAAAATGCTATGAGCACTCTTTATGAGCTCTGTTGCCTGAGGCATGTTTTACTTCGTTATAAGGAACTGCTTTTCCTTTTCCAATCTATTCCTGAAAGAGAGATGTGGAAAGACAAGACTATTTACCTGTTGAACTTGGGTTTCTTGGGAATATGCCCTTCAGGAAGTGCAGGCCTGTGGTTTGGCAACAAACCTGAAACAGAAATAGAAAGGCCTAAGAATATTTCGTAGTGTCTCCTTGCCTCTCTAGCATCCAGAAGTTACAATACTCCTAAACCAGGCATCCCAGGTCCCCACTGGGACAACACAGGAAAAACTCCAGGAACAGTAGAAAGGGTATTTTGTCTTTAGTCATTGCTGAACCTGCACTGCAGCCAAAGAGAAGCTAGCAGGTTCTGCTGGGTATATAGAGAAAATACACACCAAAGACACAGGCAATGGGGCTCATCAATGAGGCTTTTTGAGAGGATATCTTGCACTGGTGTCCAACCAGATTCCATCTCCAGGAAGAAAATCTGACAATTCTCAGTCCATTTAACTGGGATACAACTCAGGTACCAGGCATAAAGATCCCCACAGTACTCTGACTGTGTCAACCTGGGTCCCACCTTTCAGGGTAAAGCAAAAAAGTCTTTACATGGCAGTTGATAAACAGGTGCACGTTACTAACAGGGCAGGTCAAGCTTACGCTAAATGAAGTGATTTCAGAAGCTAGTATTTAATTATCAGTTACTAGAGACTGAGCCGCTTCCCAGAACTTTCTGTAACAACAGAGTCATCTACAGGGATAAATGTCTGCTGCTGAGGCAGGAGACAAGACACACAGAAAGCAGAACAAGTAGTCTCTGGTCCATCATCCTGTCCCACCACATGGAACATAACGAGTTTGCTGGGTGAATGGACAGACATTGTGCTATACTAGTTTGGTGGGAGACCCCTCTCAAGGAGTTTGATGGGTACCCCACAGTAAGGGGTTGTCTCAAGAGGAGGCTAGGTACCTGCACGGTGAGCCATCTGCACGCAGACAGCAATCTTCTTGTGCTCCTCCAGACAGAGGCCTGTGATCCTTCGTGGCAGCAGCCCTCCATCAGACCGGATAAACTGACTCAGCAGCAAGACATCCTGAGAGAGCAAGAGAAGGGGAAAACCATCAGTGCTACAACTACTTTAACTGCTGTGATTCTTAGGTGTTGTGCTGACCCTTGCGCTGTGTACAGAACTCCGAGCAAAACAAAACTATGACTCCTTCCTATGCGTTTTGGCTGCAGCTTGACAACAAGTGGCTTTTGCTTACTGTCACTCTGCCTGCCAGCTTAGCTCAGTAAGGTCACTCAGATGGTCTGAGTCTTCCCCTGACTTCACTAGTGTAAACATATGAAGTCAGCTGCAATCTCTGCTACTTCATTGTCGCTTGCTCCAAGATTCTAGCTAAGATAATGTGTCCTAGGTACTCAGGCACAGTTACACAAGACCTACAGATGGACAGTGTTTACACAACTTGAACTGCCATCACAGCTGCTATCCTAAAGGTCACAGATATGTTAGATCACCTCTGGCCCCCTCCTTGTTCCCTCAGAGCAGGATTGTTCTGTCTATTCAAACCTTTATCCAGTTTCCCATGGTGGAACTTCCCTCATGTCTCTCTGGAGGGGTGGAGAGGAGGGAAATGGTCCAAGATCTTGCACGAAGAAGCTTTTTGTGAGAAAAGAACATGTGCTGATGAGAAAGACCTAATAGGCTAAATTGCTGCCTTCAGTCCCTTGACTGTGCACGTATGAGGTGAGGCTGCTACAGCCGTGCTGGATGGAAGGAGCACTCAGAGCATGCCGAGGGTTCACCTGCAATTCAAGAATCGTTTAGATTACAGTGCTGTTGACCTTTCCAATTAAGAGCTCTAGAAATATAAAGCACTCTTAATACAAACAGAATTAAAGGGATCTCTAGGATCAGATAGTATCACAGAACTGGATGACAAATTTTTAAACACAGCAGCAGCAGCTGTTGCACGAGCGTCCCATTACCATACACAGTACAACAGCCCAGTATTTAGATAAGTGCTCTCCATTTCCATACACAGCACCACTGCAAATATACCCCTTGAGAAAGTGTAAGCAGGTCTTCTTGACACGCTGATGTCAGCCTGACTTGGCCCAAAGGGCCTCTGGACACTGCGCTTGTTTTTCTCCCCCCATCTGTTCATAGACATATTGCTGGTTGAGAGTTTACTCCTCCATTGCTGATGTAAACATGTTCATAGTTGAGGTAGCTGGACCGCGCAGAGGCTGCCTGCAGGCTGGAAGGGACCTGCCAGTGAGCACCCTGACAGAATGAGAATTCAGACCAGGTAGGACAGCACTTTACGCCCCCACTGTCTAGGGCAACAGGCAAGAACAAAGAGTACTTGTTGCTTTTCACACTGGGTGACCCTGACTCTGCCTGTTGTTCACAGATTTGCAGCCCTTCTCCCAAACCACCCCCTCCCCATCTTTGCTCTTTTTAAGAGCTCCCTGGAGTACTCCCTAGTTTCGTTTACTGCCCTTGCAAAAGCAAACAATCACAAGTGGATATAAAATGAACATTCAGAAAACGCAGCTATCTAGGAACTGTGCATCCACCGTCACTGCACAAGACCAGCTCAGGTCTGAAGGGGGCTGCTGGAATTCAGTGTGGCTTTCTGGTCATGACCAATTCTGGCAGATGCTGTCATACAAGTGTTACAGTAAAAAGTTTGTTTGTTTTGTGGTTTGTTTTTGTCCTTCCCCCTCCTCACTTTCAATCCCACCCTCACTAATATCATAATGACAACAATTTCCCTCTTCCCTTATCTGGTTTCCTTTCTACCTCCGCTTGTCTACAATGAATCTGCTCCGACTGATTTCCAAATCCACCTCCTTTGAAAACAGGGCAAGCTAGGCAACTTCTTGCTGATACAAAATTACCGATCAACCACCATACAGAGTAACATTGTATCCAAAGAACAAGATAAGCATAGCTGAACAACTAGCAGCAAGCTCCTGAGAGGCCATCTATGGTTAAAATGGAAGTGTCCTCAGCCCAGCTACCACACGGCCTTGCCAAAGAGAACAGCAACCTGGGGACCAGTTAGTGCCAGCTGCATGGGTGGAAACTGGATGGATGCCAGCCAAACAGTCCAAGGGCACTTGACTTTCCAAGGCCACTCCTGAAATGCGCTGGATTGGATTCAGGAAACCAGAGCGAGACTCCATCCCCTTTTTTCCCGTTAGCCATCCATGCTCCAAATCACCAACAGCTCAATTTCCCATTTAACACAACCACATCTCCCGAAGCGAAGAAGGGTGGTCCAGCCCTAAGCGTCTAGAAAGAGAAAAGCTTTCTAGACTTCTCTACTAGCCCGCTGCATTATTCTGCGGAGAAGAGGAAAAAGGGAGCTGATGGCAAGTTTGAGGCTGTTCCAGTCTTTGCAGCCGTGAAAGCCTAAGTAGGCCACAGGCTCTTGTGAAGGGTGTGTGTGGTCCAAGTGATTTCTCATATTACCACCACGCCTCATGGAGTCACAGGGTTGTTATCAAGTGTTTCCATGCAAAGGGGGGAGGTGGGAAGCAAAGGGAGATAGTCTTTATTTTTTTCTCCCTGTGGAAAAAGAAATCAGGAAAAATCTGTTCTCTGCTATCAACTCTGACCAACAGTGTCACCAACTGACCAACACCCTTGCGTGGCAGTCATTTCTTAACTGAAATCATCTACGTCCCAGCCGCTACAGCTCCAAATTACACTCACACCATCTGGGTTAAAATGCTGCACACTCGGCAGAAGGTCTGTCCGTTTCTGAAGATCCCCGCGGTTAACAGGCCAGGTGCCTCTCCCAGAGTACTCACACAGATGCCTCTCACCACTGGGAGAAAGCAGACAGGTACAGCCAACTTTACGGGGCAGCTGTGGAGGGAAGCGAACAAGTATGTGGAGCGGTCAAAGAAGAAAAATATGTCTGGCAAGTTCTCATGGTGCCGTCATGTTCCATGAAATTCACATTTTGTGCTAGTGGACAGCCAAGCCTGTAACCACGGATTTGCTTTAATCACTGGACAGCTCCCACGAGGCTGGACCCAGATTCCCACCCCTGTAATCTGCAGCGTTTGATGAAAACAACTTGGATTGAATTAATCTAGGGCTAATAGGCAAAGCTTGCAGTTTGGTTTCCTCTAATTGCTGCCAAAGCAAGATGACATATTTACTGCCTACTCAGACTAATGATGTTTGAAGTGGATAAGGGGGAAAACGAAAAACAAGTTTAGCCTTCACCTCTAAAAGGGCTGGATAAACTTGCTAAACAAAACACTAAGTACAGCACGTTCGTGTGAATGGATGGCAACCAAAGTGCAGAGTCATTTACTATCTCCAGACACTTTGAAAAGCAGCATCCTTGACTGGCTACATGCGATTCACATGAACCTACATTTACCGCAAGAAGATTTCTGTCCGTGTAGCCAAATAACTACTGGGCTGTATCAGACAAGCCTGCCAGTCATTATTTCCAGTTATGCAAGAGTCTAGTTTTCCTTTTCTCCCTCATTCCTGGGAGCTGTACACCATTCTCCAGGCATTTTGTAACAGGATCGCAGGTCTCAATCCAGTTGCATCCTAACAGTGACCAAAACAATTTTTTATCTCCAATGGATACGAAAAAAATTCAGCTGAGGTCTGGTCTTAGTTCCAACAGATAGACACAGGCAGACCACAAACTGTGGGAATTTATACCTTAGGCTCTGTTATCCTGGGCCTCAGCAGAGACTAAGGGCTGAACCGGCAAAGACAACTGCAGCCCTCCATGCCACAGCCGAGGCAGGTTGGAATCCTGACCTGCTAGCGCTCACAATGCCTGTTCAGTTGATTAATAACTCTGGACACATTGGTCCCCCAGTTCTCTGACAGCCAAAGTAACTCATTATGCCACTACTTTAGACTCTGCTAGCTGCACATGACAAAAGGAAAGTCCTATGAGGTCATATTACTCAGCTCCCTCAGGGGCTAATTCAACACTTCCCTTTTCATAGTGCCTCATTCAGTGCAATTACAAGCGTCCCAAGCAAAAAAGCTCACACTTTCCCTTCTGTGCAACTGACTGATCTCAGCTTATCAATCTCAAAGGCGCCACTGTGATCCAGCTATTCTGATCTCTTACCAAGCGCAGATTACAGGTTATGCTGTATGAACCAGGCCATATCTTGAACAAAGATAGCTGTTCTCAATTTACAGACTTTTAGGACAATTAACTACCAGTGAGTAAATTATGCCACTGATTAATTACCCACGCAGTTAAATGCCCACACTTTATTATTGAAGCATTTCAAGGTTTTGCTGCTCATCACTGCTGCAGCAAAGAAAAAGAGCAGAGAGCGCCTTTGTGCAGAAAAGGCAGATTTTTATTCACAACCATTTAAAAGCCTGAAAATCCATAACTGGTACAAAGCATTCAAACGTGTAAGGGACTTAATCGAGCAGAAGAGGTGAAATTTCTCCTAGCTCTCCTCAGCCCCACAGAGGAATGCTTCTAAACACCGAGCTAAGAAACTTCTACGGTTCTGAAATACCAGTTCATGCTTTTCTCTTTAGCTTTTGTCCAGGTTCTCCTCTGCTCTACAGCAGGAAACACCAGACACATATCCATTCAGAAACTACATGATAGCCAGGAGGGACATGCTTCTAGTTTGTCTCTCAGGACCATGATTTCTTAGAAACAATCTCAGCAGTGATTCTCAAGATTCTATCTGCAGAATCTCTCCTCACACTCTATTTTCTCCTGCTTCCATACTGAACAGCAGAAATCAAGATCTAAGAATCAAACTGAACTGAAGTGTGGAAGAAAACTCATCACCTTAGTTCACTCTACAAACACACCCAAGAGTCATGCCTTACATCGTCTATTGGGACCAACAGCTTACTTCTAATCCTGGAACTCTGGCTCTACAGCACCACATTGTCTAAAACTGCTTCTTTCATTCTTGATTGCACTGTTATCTCTACGTGCAACAGTGTCTTCCACAACAGACAGCAGTAGGAAGTGAGTCTGTATATTAATTTCCAAGATTTAATCTGCTCCCATGGCTCATTTCATCCCTGAGCATCAGTTTATAGTTTCTCTGGAGTTGTTAAAGTGTGACTCATGGAATGATTTCTGGAAATCTGCAGAACTACCCAGTTTAATGATGCTGCTGACTCCACGCATTTAAAAATCACACGAAACGATACTAACCTTAAGAAAGTATTTTCCAGTGTAAGCGATTTTGATCACAACACAATTCAGCAACATAAAGAAGAAAAGAGTTGCAAGAAATTGCTGCATTCAAACATGGGTAACACAAAGCAAACATGATCTAGTTTTGTGGTACTTTCCATACCTTAATGGTATTTGCCACTTCTCCTAATTTATTGCCATCTGCAAATTCATTGTACCTTTAGCTTTCCCAGACTGTTGAGAATCCAGACCAGAGAACACTACTCCCCCACCACCCCAACTTATTTCACTGTTTAATACTGCATCCACCCTAAGTCAGAATCACTGACAACACTCAGATCCTAGACAGCTCAACCTGTGCAAGACAGGCTTTGAAAGATACTGAACTGGTATTTCATTTACATCTCACATCTGTTGTTTCACCTACCTGGAGTAACTGCAAATATTTTGTCTGGCAGTATTTCCGTACTCATGTTCTTCATAATTCATGAGTCATAATTCCTACCCAACAGGTTATCTGTTTTTACTCCTAGTTGATACCATTTTACTTGGAATTTGCAACGTTTGATTTACCAAGTGGTAATAATCAGCATCACTCCCCTTCATGTCTCAACCACTCAGTATTTCACTTGCTATTTTCAAACCATTTGGTGATTCCTTAGGATTTTTTTCCACACTTAAAAAAATTCCTGCAAGTGAAGTAATATATGTTAGCTGATTCTTGGGGCTACATGCAATCCTGGCCTGACAGTTTGTACCTAATTCAATGCTAAAGTTATTTCTGTACCTGTTTTTTCTCCCCTGTTGTTTCACATGTGCAAGATTGCCGTTATGATCTACACATGAAAACCTGTTTTTTCATTTGTGTGCGCTCTAGGACTGCATGCGAGCAACTCGGTCACTCTGCTGCCAACGTGGCTTTCAGTCCCCTTCTCCTGTCATCGATGGCCCGTCTTTCTCTCAAAGATTTCTTTTCCTCCAGATGCCTTGGTATCTCTCTTGCCCTAATCCTACTGACGTTAACTTATTCTGAGTTTTCCGTTGCCTTATCTTAGTAACAGCATATCCCTGTCTGGTTTTTTTCCTTTTCTCATTCCAGTACTGGGTTTTTAGCTTGTAAGGAGGGCACTTTGGCCCTTCTGTAATCTTTGTGCTTGAATAACCTCTTGTAAAGTTACATTCTGCATCTTCTATTTGACGCTTCTTATTCTAAAGTGTTCTTGACTGCCGTGCTTCTGTTTTAAAGGATTACAGGATTTCCCTCACATCATCTACATTTAGTGTTAGTAATCCTCACATAGTTAATAAACTTCTCATTAGCATTTCCTGCAAAAAGCTTCAACCAAACCTATCTTTGCTGTTGCAAGGGATGTAAACACGTATGCTCTCCTTCATCAAGAGTTTTATAAAGTTATATACATCAGTTACTACCTTACTGGACAATGACCCAATGAGAAATTGTGGTGCTTGAAGACATATACTTGATCTGGTCAAGTCTTTTGGCCTCTCTGGAGTTAGAAGAGGCCTGAAACGCTTGACTAAATGTTGTGTTCCAGTTTGATCCTCCGGGAGGGATGTGCAATTCTGAAAGGCAGCTAGGCACCAAAGGGATATATGGCCTTCTCAGATCAGATGGCCACACGTGTATAATTCCAAACCTCCTATTCAATGTGAGCTCATCCTTCTTTTTCCCAGGAACACCATCAGCCAAGGCAAACAATTACTAAGTTGGAAGCTCTTGTTCTACACCCAAGAGAGGCAGAGATGGAGTTAACTGTCCTTACTACACCCACCAAAAGACGAGAAGGGCAGGCTGCACAGTATGTATATTGGAGAGTGGTATTTATCCAGCTATGAGGGTGGGGGAACTCTCCTTTGTTGAACTCACCACATAATCATATTTATGCTTCAGGTTCCAGCGACAGATGGGACACTGGCCAGAGGGGTTTGGAGGAATTGGTGCTGCAGCATCATCTATAATTCTCCCTTCAATCTAAAAAACAGTTCAAAGGGTATAATGATCAGACATAGTTTAGACATCTACCTCTGACCTGAGGAATACTTTCCATCAAGCCCACAACACGCTGACCACTATTGTACAGATGCACGGGGAACAGTATCTGCATTATTTAACTTGCTTATAGACAGACACAGCGAGCACTTTGAATATACACAGGCTATGGGGAAAAGAACAAATCCAGGGGGCGTAGAGAGCCATTTTGTAAAGGCTTGTGTAAGTTTTACTAAATGTACACTGGTTCACAGCCCGTACCAGGTCCTCATAGTCAACCGAATTCCATGTGTTGCAGTACTCCTTCGAACCACCATGCCTTGAGACTGCAGTGGCCCTTTAGCCAAAAACATTAACACACATTTTTTCTGGGAATGAGAGAACATCACTGAATAGCACACGCACGTTGCGGACCAAACCAAGCAGGGGCTTGTTAGATTATAAATTACCAGCAGGGAAAATTCTGAACAAAGGTTAAATGTAAGAAAGGACTGTTTGGAGAGGTCTGTGGGGGTTTTTTGGTGGTGTGGTGTTTTTGTTTTTTTTTTTTTTTTTAATAATTTACCCATATTTTAATCCAGTTTAATTCCCTGAACAATTCCTTTAGGAGATCACTTTATAATCTTCTTTATATCACTACAAAGTGGTGACATCTAACACTCGAGTTTTCTCAAGAGTAACATGCAAAGAGATAGAGAAAGTGTGTTTGGGAAGAACTTGAGAAATTTGTTTTCTAAATGTAGTTATGTTAGGAATATGTAATCTGTCTATATGCGTGCATGTCTTTTTTTGAAGACTTAAGATCAGAAGCAAGAGCTATCTCAGATTGCAGCTGAACAGGCAGAAAAGACAATAGAAGACTTTTTTTCTCCAAAATATTTTGGAAGTTTTTTCTGATCAAATTCAGATTAAAACCAGATTTTGAATACCAACTGCCACTCAAATATTCAAATAGCACAAGCACCAGAGAGTTTAAAAAGAAACCCTGGGTAGAATGCAATACTACTTTTAAGAAAAAAGCTCAATGGTTTAAAATGAACTGTCAGGTTCTGCACCTGAAAACCTGGGAAAACCAAAGCATGATGTTTTCTGTAAGTGTACACCGGCATCCAGCTGAACTGTTAGAACTATTTTATGCTGTGGATTTCTGTCTTTCTTGTCTAGTGATAACAAAATGGAAACAGCTAAGTTACTTATAGTTTGAGCATCTTGGTACCTCAAAGAAAATACTGTAAGTTTCTAAGATTTCTCCTCCCACAAGTTGAACAGCCAGTTTTACAAAACCAAAAAAGTAACTATGAATATAAAATATAGGCCAGTATCTAATTTTCTGTTCATTGGTGAAGTTATTTTCTGCGAAGACTATGTATTTAGCCTTGATTCTTAAGAGTCTGGCTTCAGACTGTACTTTTTAATTCCACCTTGGAAATGAATAGATTCAGTATGCTATGTCAATATCAATTTTTCCCAAGATAAATTTCAGTGTACAGTTTTTCACAATTACTCCCCAGTTACTGATGACTTGGCTATTAACCCACTCTGTTATTACACTTCTGTTAGAGAACTAAGAGAGAATATAGGGGTTCTGCATACTTGGTATGCTGATGAAACCCATATTTCTCTGGGATTCATTCATCTGGTTCATGTCAAATGCTTTCTTCAATACCGATAAAAACAAGGACACATAAAGAGATGAGCACAGAAAAATGGATCAGAAGAGACTGACACAAGAGTTGGCAGCATAAATGGAGTGACCAGAGGATATGCTGAAAAATATATCAGCCCTCTGGTCAGTCAATTTATACCATTTGTTACAAGATTTTCTTCATCTTGGGGCACTGGTGATCCTAGATTGATGTTAGAATATTATACAGTAGAAATCTGCAAATGTCCCTTACACTCCTACAATGGGCCAGGAAGAATCACTTTTCTTAAGGGCTCTGCTACTGCAGCACATGCCTTTTACTTCAAAAGCCTCAGTTAACTTACTGGGACTTTGCAATTATAATTTACATCCCCGTTGAAATGGACTGAGCGCAAAGTGCAGCAATCCATGGTGCGTGTTGTGTTGGTGTGCACACTATCCCCTTGTTTTGTTTAAAACAACTTCAGGGTATGCTTGCAAGGTATTCAGGGCTCTGGGCAAAGATTAGTAGCGTGGCACCTGAAGAGAAAAAAAAAGAGACTTTCCATCACACCTACTGTCACACCTTAAAGTTATTTTTGTTGACAGTCTTCGTAATCTTGCTAATTGCCATATTCTGTTTGATCTTACACATCTAAAATATATAACCTGCTCGATTCAGGTTTCAAACATGACAATGTCCACTAATACAATTAAGGTAAAGAAAGAAACTCAGACTTTCAAAGGCATGAATCACCAGGTTTTGTCTGCTTCATCAACAAGCAAAATGTCTATCCCTCTCCTTATGTATATATAGATTAGCATTTAGGTGCACTGTCTTCCCAAATATTTACTATTACAATTCCCAAATAATTCCTGTTTCACTCTCCTCATCATACTTACACATTTCAAAATATCTGTGCTGTCTCCAGCCAAGACATGTGCCATAGACTGCTATTGGCACATGTAACGTGAGCAGAATAACGCAGTCGCCTCCCCTCTCTTGGGTAATTTTAGTGTTCCTTCTAAAATAGGAAGATTCTCTTGACAAAGTGCAACAGATCAGACAGTGTTAATTAAGAAGAATTCTAATTCTACTGCTTTGGTCCGTTCTTTCTATATCTGAAACTGTAGCTGAGAAAATGCTCTTGTTTGAGTTACTTCAGAATTTCTGTTGTATTTCCAGGAGCATTTTTCCTTTACTATTTAAGGTCTTCCTTTGACCATACCCCTTTCAATGAGTTTTTTTTTTTCTTATAAACCGCAACAAAAGATGCAAGCTTTGTATCACCTGCAGTCACTATGGCACACAGAGCGATTAACAAACGCCACACAGAACAAAGGCAAGCGATGCGCGTGGCGTGCAGCTGGTACAGAGCCATCCTGCAACACCAGCCTGCATTACTGGCCCACGGCGAAGGGACAAGGCCACCAGGAGAACCTCCTTCATGCTTACCCACACTCAAGACAACGTCAAGTGTCACTGTTTTAAGAAACAACCCTATCTGAAGAACTGCCTCTTCGGTTTTGGGTCCCAAATGCCTCTGGTCAGAGCTTCCAGCTTTACCAGGGGTGCAGCAAGGGGTTTGCGTGCTCATGGGTGGTTCCGATTAGAAGTACGCATTGCCAGCAACCTTTGTCAGCCAAACTTGTCACCTACTTACCTGCACTCGCAACGCATTCCTACCTCAGTTTTGTCTTCACACCCTGGGATGCTTTTCAGGCAGAAAAAAGACCCTTTTACCTTTTTTCTTTTTTTTCTTTAAGGCCGCGGATACACACACAGAGCGAGAGAGGCTGAAGGAGAGAGAAGCCACGGCAAGGGCAGCTAATGAGGGAAAGGGGTGCAGGGACTTACTGTGGTCGTTTTGCCTTCAGTCACCTCCACGACTGCAAAAAAAAAAAAAAAGACCAGAAATAGGAGAACAAAATCAGACTCATTGTGCCCAAAAGAAACAGTATTTTTGAAGCGAGAGCGTAAAATACAGTGAACGCAACCGTCTCCCCGACCTCTGTGAGGCAACGGGGCGCGCACCGCCCCGGCCTCCGGGCTGCTCCACGCCCAGGACTCACCCTCTCGGAGCGTTCGGAGCGGAG
>NW_010253983.1:41759-77162 GCF_000690775.1 Eurypyga helias
CCCGCTTCAACCCCCCGCGCGGCGGTCGGGGCGCCGCCATCTTGCCGTCGCCGTCGCGTCGCTGCCGCCCGCTTCCGCCGGCGGGAAGGCGGGTTCTGCCGGCGCCATTTTGATGCGCGTCTCTACCCCGCCCCCGTCACCTGAGGGAAGAGGGGGACGGGAGGCTGTTATTGTGCTGCCCAGCGTCATTCCCTGCCGTGGCTTTCCTTATTTTTTAGTTTGTTTGTCTGTTTTAAGTGGTTGTTGTTTTGGGTTATTTTTGAGCTCGCACCAGCTTGGGTTCGAGGTGACTCTAGAGGTAGTGCTGGCTTTGTGTTAGGGAGGCGGGCCCCAAGTCTCTCCAGGCTCTCACAGAATCACAGAATCACTAAGGCTGGAAAAGACCTATAAAATCATCCAGTCCAACCACCAACCCAACACTACCGTACCCACTAGACCATGTCCTCAAACGCCACATCTACATGTTCCTTGAACACCTCCGGGGATGGTGACCCCACCACTTCCCTGGGCAGCCTGTTCCAGCGCCTGACCGCACTTCCAGTGAAGAAGCTTTTCCTAATACCTAATCTAAACCTCCCCCAATGCAACTTGAGGCCATTTCCTCTTGTCCTGTCACCAGTTACCCGGGAGAACAGGCCAGCACCCACCTCCCTACAACCTCCTTTCAGGGAGCTGAAGAGAGCCATCAGGTCTCCCCTCAGCCTCTTCTTTAGGCTAAACAACCCAGCTCTCCAGTGAGAGGAAGAACAAGGGGTGGGTTAACAGACTGTGGGGTGGAGAGGATCCTCTGGATGGGTTCGGGGGTGAATCCTGCTCCAGGTGCCTTTCAGGCCAGCTGTGGGGTGCAGGGAAAGGGCTTGTTTCAAATCTGCCTGTTTCACATCTGCATCTGCCAGGGATGCTGAGGTCTGTGCACATTCCTTCACTGGTGCAGGTAATTAGGCAGGTGAATATTTGAAGCAGCATGTTACCAGGCTGTAAACTTACACTTCTCAGTCCCGTTCAGATGCTTTCCATTTTTGTTTTAATGTCACTTGCTTTTGGCAGGTCTTGGGCAGCTTGTAGGCTGCTCAGAGATCACTTTTCCCATCATCTTTCTTAGCATGCCTTATTTTTTAGTGTCTTCCACCTGCCTTTGGTGGAAGGTAGCCTAGAGGTGCCCTTTGAGGGAGGTGCAACAGATAGCTGGGACTTCAGTTACTAGCAAACCATTTGTTGTAGATGGTAATGCTGTATGAAGAACATACTTGAGGTTGAGTTGAACTGTACTCGATAGCAAAGGTCATGCATAGAATTTCCCCAAGTCTTTTTTTGTTTTCTTTTTGTCATTCCAACTCTTAAAAAAAAATCCAGGAAACAAAACTAATGAAGTGAGATAAAATCCCTTGGGAGTCATGTGCATTGATGAACATTCATGCTGTTCTATTCCACCAACAGTGTTCATGCAAGATGTTCTGTATATTTTTCTCAGTTTCTAGCTGAAATGTGGTATAAAATACAGATTGTAAAATAAATAGCAAAAGCAATGTAAAATAAAATGTGATTTTCCTGTCTCAGGATGTCTTCCACCATCTTCCTCGTGTTTGTTACACTTGCTTCTTGTCACAGTGCAGTTTGAAAATGTATGTCCCTCTGGGACTGTGGGACTAGGCCTTTTACTTGTTTGTGTTTTGGTGGTATCACAATCTCCTTAGCCGATAAAACGGACAAGCAGACCAGAAAATGAATGCAAATCTCTTTCTGTGGCAGATCTAAGCACTCAACTCCGGGACTTTCCGAAGAAGTGGGAATGAAGGCAGGGCTTCTGTCCAGACTCTTGTGCTCTATGCCAAGCAATGAAAACAGGGCCATCCCAGTTATTCAGGGAACAGCTTGAGTAAGAACGCTTGTCGGAAGAGACCTCTTCCTTTCTTGATGCGTTATGCTATATACCAATTTCTAGAGGCAGAGTGATCTTTAGCTTGTCCAAATGCTTAAACATAAGAGCCAAAAAAAAACCCCTTACTGCCATCCAGTTTAGGGATAACTTCCTTATTAGGAGAAAGAACATTGTTAGGTACAGTGGTGTAGCGATGTCACATTCTATGAGTGGGTGTTTTTTTTTTTTTTCCTTGATATAGAGAGTTTTATCCTAGTGGAAGGAGTTTGGCTTGAACAACCTGACAGGAGAGTTTATTCAATGGCTTAAATTAAATGCAATTTCTTCTGCTGGCTTCCTTGCCTTTTGTGATGGGGAAAACTAAGGGGGTGACTCTCTTCGTGGGATAGAAACCAAGGGTTGGTAGGCACAGTGCTGGCTCTTCATGTTGGGGATATGTGAACAGAGCGTTAGGGTCTGTTCAAGGTTTCTCCATGTCCTAGGACTTTTGAAGAATATACTTAAGCAGCACTATGGCTTTGGTTGGCTGATAGTTCAGCAGCGTGGTGATAGTTCAGATGCAGTAAGTAGTCCACTTGCTCACCTCACCTTCAAACAAATGCCGTCTCTAGAAGAATTCAAGTGACACATGATTTAATGCACAGAAGGAAAATAGTTGCTTTCTTAAAACGCTGCAGTCTCTGGGTTGAGCAAATTCTTTCTCCCAAGATGTTTTCTTTGTCTTCTGAGTATTTCCTACAACTGTTAGCAGTGCAGACCATCGCGTCCCAAGGAGACAAACAAAGCATGTGCCAATTTGAGTTGAAGCCCACCATTTCTTTCCAAGTTTGGAAATTTGACATATTTCTGATTTTTTGCAGATAATTCTTGA
Source organism: Eurypyga helias (assembly GCF_000690775.1). Taxonomy (NCBI): domain Eukaryota; kingdom Metazoa; phylum Chordata; class Aves; order Eurypygiformes; family Eurypygidae; genus Eurypyga; species Eurypyga helias. The sequence goes on from NW_010253983.1 coordinate 44,510, forward strand.
ATGTGTTTATTTCATCAAGCCCTTGTATTCAGGGGAAAAGAAAAATAGCCCTGAATACTATGTCTGTATACACGAGAGAGAAAAGAAAATGATTTTCTTTCTGTATGCTGGTTCGGCCGTGGTCTGTGATTTGTCAGCACTGTGGAGGGTCATCCAGTTCAGATAGAACTGGACGTTTCCAAGGAACGGAACAGGATGTCACCAGCCATTGAAGAATGACTTCTTTTCCTTTTGAATTAAAATAAAACCTGGGCTCCCAAGTGTGGGTCTGGTGAGGGGCAAGAAAATGCCCTATTTTAGATGAGAAACGTATGTCCTAATTGCTTACGGCCTCTGGAGATTTTAGGGGACTGTTCTCAAAGAAATGGTATTCCCTTGTTTGAACTGCTTTGGGATTAGGCATTGTAGATGTTCTGTAAGGCTCTGTTTTTCCTTTCATACTAATTTGTGTTCTGTTCTTGTCTGAAAAATGGGGTATATTTTGCAATATTTCTTATTTCCTAAAACGTATTACTATTTTCTGCTTCCAACTACAAAGAAACTTTTCTGGTCCTGTGGGCCTTTTCTGCTCCATTGGATGCTAATGGATGACACGTATAACTGCTCCAGAGCCTTACCCATGCAAATAGCTTATGAAGGCTGAGGCTGTTCCAACCAAACATGATTAAAAGTCATAGAAATCGAGATGGAAAAAGCTATTAGGTCACGAAGTTCCCACACGCACCCCCCGGACCAGTACAGGTTTGTTTCCAATGGTACATTTTTTGGTGTTTTCCAGAAGGGGTCAGTGCAGGTCAGTGTTCACTTTGCATCCAACAGCCCGCCTCCCTTCCCCCTTCATGAAAAATTAGGAAGCCTTCTGAATCTGGTGACGAGTACATTGCAAAATGTCTAGAATTTTTATTATGGCTTGTAATCTGATATTGGGTGATCGAAAGCAAAAGAGCGGTGTTCAAGCCCAAAAATGGATCATCCAAGATTTTACATGAGGAAACCTAGTGAGCTCTTCAGAATGACTCGTTAGCTATGTATGTGTATTAAATGTTACAGACCCTGAGAACTGTTCTGGGGGTGCTTGGTTGTAACGAGGAGACAGATTCATAGGTTTATCATCTTGGGTAGTCCATACTTAGAAAGAGCATATTGCTATAATATTTTATATTTACATTAAAAAAAAATCTGGATAATTAAAATTTCTGATTGTAAAGAATCAAAAGTGAAAAAAAAAAAAACCAAAACCCAAACCCCTTAAGTCTGACTAAGAGAAGACAGTAACTCACGATCACGTTGCACCAAAACCGCAGTTCATCCTACTCAACCACTGCGACACGCAAACCTTTCTGAAGATTGCCCAGTGTCACGGGCTTCGTTCCAGGTATGCGCATCAGGTGTCCTGGCTGAGAGGGGCCACATGCTCCTCTGCATGTGCCCATTCCACACAACAACAGCTTCCCCCAGCTGCCTGTGTCCCTAAAAGCGTGACAACAGGCTTCAGAGGGTGACGGAGAATGATGTTGAGACAGAAATTAATAACTCAAAGCGCGGAGGAGGATGAAAAGGTGGCTGGAGATGGGAAGAAGGAGATGCTGCAAGGAGTGCGGGGAGGGATGGCAGTCTGGTGGGAGAACGAGCGATTCACTTGAAAATAACTTGTTTATGTCTTTAAGGTTTTCTTATTTTCCCAGTGGATATGGTTATTTTTCAAAGTAAAATAACCAAGTAATAATTTTATTACTTTTCTTTCCAAGATTTCAAGCTAAGTGTAAACAAGAAAAATCCAGTGGGAAAATTAATCCAACTTCCTTTTTCAAGAGCACTTCAGTTTCTCCCCCTGCCCCTCTCCTTATATATTTTCACTGCTACTGTTCTTGTACCCAGTATCTGCAGCATTGATGACACCAGCTGAAATACCTCAGTGGTGGCATTTGTTAGAGGGAGAAACCTTTAGGATCACTGAAAATCACTTCTGATACAGAAATGATAAGTTTTCAGTGTTTAAAAATATTAATGACTTTTGACATTTTGGGAACGTTCCATACGGGCAAGTCAAAATGATGGAAAACAACTGAACTACTTGCACTGAGATTTGATCTCTGGCAGTTAATATTTGGGCTGCATGAGAGAAGCATAAGGAACAAAAACTCTGTAACAACACCATGGCAATCAGACCGGCAAACTTCCAAAGCTTTAATTTTTCCAGATGTTAAGTGCCTTTTTTTTTTTTTTCCCCCAACCCAGGTGAAGGAGGGACTTCAGTAAAACAAGCAGTGAAAACCACCGAATTTGTAAGGGATGGTTGGGATAAAGACCACCACATTGTTGAATATTCAGATTCCAGTGAGCTGAAACACAGGCAGTGTTAATTTGCATTAATGAAGTCAGAGGGTTTATCTGGGCCATAAAAATAAGTTTTATATGTTTTAAAACATGTTTATGTGTTTCTACAATAAAAATGCTGTGTCTTCAGATATTTCCAGGCTGCATTGTAACGAATGCCGAAAAAAAACCTTCAACAGTAGACGTGCTTGTAAATGGCGAGGATGAGCAGGAGGAGACCTGGCATCCTCTGGTTCATTCCCATCAGGAGAGCCCTGGGGTGGTCTTTCGCCGGGGAGTCATGAAAGCCTGAAGCCAGCTGTCTGTGTCAGTGTCTTGTGCTGTTGGCTGCAGCATGGATAGCCTTGACTCAATTTCTCTCTTGTTGCCACCGAAGCCTGAGGTTTACCAGAGACGCCTTGGGACAGCATAGGCAAAACCAGTGACGCCCAATCCTTCCTTCTGGCAACCCGATGTGTCGTTGTAGGAGCTGTCTCATTGAGTATTTAGTGTGGACATCTGTAAGCTTCACATCCCTGTCCCTGAGTGCAGGAGGATCCACAGGCTCCTCCTGCACAGCTCCGATCACTCCAGTCAAGATTTCCATGAGGCTGTCTGAGTGCAGAGCAGGCTCTGCAGCCTGTTTCGGTCAGCAATCAAACACCTGGACTTTAAGTGAAGTCGGATTTTTGTAACAAGGCATAGAGTCCAGACTGAAACAGTTTGCAGGAGAGAGTGCCAGCTGGGATTATACTTTGTCAGAAGAGTAGAGGCTCTGTTGTAACGATGAACTTTGCAGTCCTCCTCTTGTTCTTCTTCCCGTATTTAGCTCCATGAGATTGGAATGGGGGAAGCCCGTGCTGTGCTCTGATGTTGGACCATGATGGGACGTGATGGAGAGATCTCCAGCAGGGTTTTCCTCTTATGGCTCCTCCAGCCAGATGGCTTCAATCTACTGACCAATTCTCTGTGCTTTGTGTGAGGTCTGTATGCAATTTAAATGGAGCCTGTTCTCAGCTAGTTTTGCCTTTTCTTTGCCCCCCTCCCCCACACGCACATACATTCCCAACTGACCCTTTTCATGCTTCCCTGTTTTTCTCTAGCCATTCGGGGAAATTATGCTGGCACTATATAACAAATATATCAGCTGGATTCGCCTCAAAGCCCTTCACTTCTGGAGGCTTTCAGTCATCGGACTCCTCCGAGTATTTCTGAGAAGAGCGCTCGCTTAGGCAACTGTGCTGTTGGTGTGACTTGGGGAGTGGTATTTCTTCGCGATGCTGCTGTTTTCCAGCTGGTTAGAAGTTTAGAACGTGGCACTTCTTGGACACACCTATGTTTGCTGCCACCCTGAGTCCTGGCAGATTTGTCTAATCAACGGAGCATGGTTATCTGAACCTCGATTGATCCTGGCATTTTGCAAATCTGGAAAGAACGTATTTGGTCTCTAGGTTGGGTTTTTTTTTTTTTTTTTCATTTTATGATATTGTTCAGCATGAAAAGCCTCAAATACCACGACAAACAAAAGAGGGACGGCCCTTCTCACTGTATTTTTATTACTTAGCACCAAAATTACAGTAGACAATAGGAGACAGTCTTATTACTCTAAACAGGAGACAGTAGGAGGCAACAGAAGAGTGATAACATTACAAGACAGTAGGACATCTCTGTTTTTGTTTCAACCATCATCAGGCTTGCTTTCTGGACTGGCAATTTCGAATAGAGATCAGATGGACTGGAGTGATTGTTGTTGGTCTGTTACAATCAGTTTTGCTTCATCCCTAACTATATGTGCTTTCTGCTTTGCAATCTTTTGCATTGCATTTTTTTGTGAATTCTTTACTTTCATTAATCAGTGGCCTGGAAGAGACTTGGAGGCTGCTGGAAAGTAATAGTGTTGGCCTCCTTGCCAGTCAGGTGAAAACACAATATGCTCTTGCATTTCTTACGGTTTCCTAATGAGTCACAGCCGGCTGGATACCTTATCTGTTTAGAGACAGATAAGGGAAAAGGGAATTTCCCCTGGGGAAAGAAGGATGCAGGAGTACTTTCATGACACTTTCTCATTCTCTTGGTACATCAGACTGTAGGGTATACCTGGGCCTCTGCCGTGTTGTGCAGCTCAAAGAGCTGTTGCACTATTGAGGATTTCCAAAGTGTATTGCAGTGCAATACTTCTTCTCTTTTCATTGCGTTTTCATTTCGTCTCTGTCAGTTCTTTCCGGGAAAGGCATTCAGTGTCTGTTTGTGTGAGTGATAATAACAGGCAATTCCTATTTTGATATCTGAGACATGGAAATAAACTCCCCTCCTGACCCCAAAGATACTCGTTTCTGGTACCCTGCAGATCTAGTATATAAACAAGGATTCTGCTTTCGTTCCACACCTCCCCCAACAACAAACCAAAACTGTTAACTGTAGTCTCACTCAGTGAATCGGAGAAGAATATGAGCTTGGCATGCAACAAGAAAGCTGAGACAGTGCTCGGCAGAGATGAAAGTGAGATACTGATGGCCAGAGTTTTAATTGGGTTTTCATAAAACATGCTGTTCTTCACAATTTGGCTAGCGCTTGATAGTTTCTTTTTATGAGTCTGGCAAGACAATGAAACCTCAAACCGTTTGCTTTGCAACTGGAAAAATGAACCAGAGAGATATTCAGAAGAGCACCAGGACTCTGTCTCTTGTGTTGAGGAGAAGCAATTCAGCGGTGAGGGAATGAGAGCCTCTTGCAGCCATACAAGCACAGTTTAGCAGTAAATCAGCTCAGCTGCAGTCCTCACCACATGATATTCTTTAGTTGCCACTGGGGAGAATTCTGCTCATCTCCAGGCAAGATTTTGACTCGAGTTAATATTTATTTCCGTTTTCACAGATGTGCTGTCCAGTGATGGATGGGGTGTGTTAACCTTCTACTTTTTCACACCTGGTCCACACCTGTTTGGGATCTCATTCCCTGCCCTACTGGGCAGCAGCCCTTGAACTTTGTTGGATCCTGGATCTCAAGCCAACTGAGGGTGGTGAACAACTTTGAAACTCTTGGCCAGAGGGCTTTTTGTTTTTACAGTCAGAGAGGTTGATAGGTTTTGTTTTGTTCTTGAGTGAATATTCATTCTCATGACAAAAACATTTCACAATAAGCTGTTTCCATTTGACAGCTCTTTGGCAGCACATGTGTGAAATAAGTTGTTTTTTTTGTAGTCCAGTTCCTAGCGGGTGACAATGTCCCCGTCTCAAAAAGGCATAGAACTTTCATTGCTCTCATTGATCCTTTAATCAAAGAAGTCATGGACTAAATATTCCTGAGTCCAAACTCACTGGGGAATATAGAACTGGATCCTCCAGTACACTGTGAAAAAACTTGCTCTTGTCTTGGCCCTGTGCAGCTCCTTTTGGGTAAGAAGGGGGCTTTTGTCTCCAGGGCTGGGGATTCGAGAGCGTGAAATTCAATACAAAAATTTTAAAACAAAAAACAAATGGCATTGTTTAGAATCCTGTTATAGCATGTTTTTTTCATTTGCACTGCGGGAGCTTTAAATATTAGTATGTGAGCACTAGCCAAATTTAGGTTGGTCAAGACTAGAGAGGAACTGCAAAGAAGTTCAGAGAGATCCAGCTAAGCTCACTGAAAAGGCAGCTCAGTGGCAAATTAAGTTCCCTGTAGAGTGCCAGAAGATAATGCACGACTGGGAGAAAACTCATTTGCAACTCCCGTGTTCCACATCTGCTGGTTTCTGTCCATAGGGGCTAAGGGAGGTGGAGAGTCAGGACTGAGGTGGAAGGAGCCGTGCTGTGAATATGGGACAAGAACAGTTGGGAAGGCCAAGACGTCATGCCAGCAGAGATGGGTTATAGGATCACAGAGCTGAGTTGTGATTAACTTATGAGTAGACCAGCATGTCCCTGTGGCACTGGTGGCTATCAGTCAAGGCTCAAAGACAATTACTGGGCAATGTGTAGGAACAGGAGGAGCTGCAGGTCAGTATGAGGAGCATCCACAGAGTTTGTTGTGGTGACACCAGGCAACAAAGCAGAAAGGAGGGGAGTTGCCAGTCAGGAAGAAGGGATGTTGGAAGAGCTCAGTATTTGGAGTAACTGCTTGCTTCTTCCTTGGATGCCACTATGTGTCAATCTTTCCTGGCTTTTTTTGCAATTTTCCTTTAAGAATCTGAATCGCTCTGAGCAGCAGGTGATCTTGACTATAGCGCAGAGGGATAAGCTTGGGAAAGTTTTCTTAAAAGAGAGAGGGTTATGAAAACAGCCCTCTCTGCACGGCTTGAACCTGTCAGCATGACGCTGCTGCTGATGCAGCTGCAGGGGAACGTGGCAGACTCCTCGGCCGTGAAGCAGAGCAGCCCACACAACCTGCAAATGTTATGGGCCCAGCGTGGGTTTGGGGGAGGTGTGCCTGCCTTGCCAGGTGGGCAATGCATGGAAATCAGATGCTTAAGTGGCTGTAAGCCTCTAATCAAAGCGATTGTTTTGAATCCTGGTTCTGCCAAGGGCGTGAGAGGGGTGAGGAAAGTGCATGAAAGTCCTTCTGAATTCATCTCCTAAACACAGGGTGCATCTGAGTGTCCTCTTTGGGACTAAATTATTGGCCGCTTGCAAGATGAAATAACTCTTTGTCACGATAGTTCTCTTTGCAAGTGGCTGCATCATAAAGTTGTGTTGGTGTCTGGGCCTGGAGCAGTCAAAAGTACTGGAAGGAAAGTGGTTGAGGCGTTGGGGATGCTTGTGCCACTGAGGCCCAGGATGCTGGTCTGCCCAGGACATCTTGGTGTCCTGCTCAGGGGCAGCAGCCCTACAGCAAGGGTTGCTGCAAACATTTCCATCCAGACAAATTGACTCTGTTCCTGTTGGCTTTGCTCCTGCCTCCTTTGTGTTCCAGAAAGGGAGAATTTACCCTCTGCAAATACAGGGCTTACATGCAATTTTCCTGGAGCTCGGACAGTCAGCCAAACCAGCAGGAGCCTTTTGGAAACAACAGGAGCCAGCTGAGGTCAGTTTTGATCGGGTAGGAACTTTACTAAACCAGTCTTGATTAGAAGTCACTTTCATTAGGCCAAGTCAGTAGGAACTGCAGAGACCTGGCTGAAAAGGTGTAATTCCTGGTGAGGAGGTCTTGGCTGGAAGTCACCCCCTAGATGCAGGAATCAGGGCCATGCTGCGTTATTTGCTGCTAGAAAGGACTTTGTTCTCCACCAGCTGAACCAGACTAGGCTCTTCCAAGTTTTCCTCAACTTTCCTTGTTGTAAGGCCCTTTCCAAACAGGCAAGAATGGACCTATAGCTTTTGTGTAGGTTGTAGCAGAATTTACTATGCGCTTTGTGGGTGCCCTGAGGCCAGGCTGGAACCTTCTCTGCCCGTGCCTGCTGTCTAATTCCACTGTGTAGTCCTCACCTGAGCTGTATGGAGGCTTCTCTTGATCTTCAGAGATACTGCAGGAAACTATTTCCTCTCCTTGTGCTCAGAGCCATCTCTTCGGAGGAGAGGTGTCATACCATGGCACGACGTGCGAATGTACATAGTGCTAGGTTGTGTGATATTTGGCACGCCATGTCTCTAGCCAAGCAGTAGCATATGTGAGCATGCCCTTGTATGTCTCTGTAAAGGCAGCTCACCCTTTCTACTGGGATTATTTTGCTTCCTTTTTTCTGGGTTTTTACATCCTAAGGATGGCATAAATTTTTTTGGGATGCTTCCAGGCTGTCCTGCTTTGGCACCATCTGATCTGTGTTCTTAGGTGACTAGCTGAGTATGGAGGCCAACTGGGTTCAATTCTCTGTTTTACCACAGACTTTCTTCACGACCTTGGCAAGTCATGAAGTGATTTTTCCAACGTTTGCCTCATGGCCAATCAAATGACACATTTGTAGAAGCAAAAGTCAAACTCCAAGAGAATAGCAAGAATAAGCTTTTGCATGCAGGCCATTCATGAAGCAGAGTACCTACATGTGGTCTATGTGGTTGTGCTTGAGAAATAATAGCTTAGAGCCATTACGAAATGATCAAGAGCATAGCTACATTGGCAGAGCCACCTAGTGGGAATATGGTCTGTATGTCTAAAAGTCTTTCTGCTGGACTGTTCTTCGTTTACTGCCTTCTCTCTTCCCAGCCTCAAGCCATTCCCTTGTTTAGCCAGTGAGGACGGTATTGGACTGCATCAGTTTAAATGCATCTACATGAGGGTTGCTGCTGGCACAGTTACATCAGCTGTCCTCTTGGCTGGATGAACTTTGCAGTGTGGAACAAGCCTTAGTCTTTGAGTTCCTCAGGGACTTGACCATAACTGGGGCATAATTGGGCCTCTCTTCCCTGTAGGTCTGCATGAAGCTGAACACATTAAAATTGAGGGTTGGACAAGCTGTAGCTGAAAGGGACCACTGAAAAACTTTGGTAACTTCGGTATTGTTCAACCAAGATTTCAGAAGATGTTCAGTTCATAAGATGACTTGAAACATGTGCACTTGATAAGTGGAAGTGAAAACATGCACGAGGTAGAGAAGTAGGTCAGTTCAACATTTCCCTGGTTCTAAATATCCTTTGCAATGCTACCAAAGATGCCCATGTTTATATACAAGGAAGGAAAATGTGAAACAGGAGACCATTAGATGATCTGTTTACTTTTAGCTATTCACCTGGCTTGCACAGTGTTTTGGTCATGGGTTCTCAGTCTTGCCTCTCAAGTGGAGTATAATCATTGAATTGGAGACTCTCAAGGGGCAAGTGTGGATAACGCACTTTACTGTAAATTCAAGGCCTTCCAGCTGATCATTGTTAGTCTCTGCTACACGGCCGGTAGTTTTGAGACTCAGTGCGCAACTATGTCTCTTTCAAAGCAAAATTGTGAAATGGATCCAACTCTATCCTTGAAAACTTCTCCTCATAGAAGCTCTGTGACCTGATCTGTTCCTCCACATGTCAGACTATGTTATAGGGGCTTTTTCCTGTGTGGCCTGTAAAAGCAGTTCCTTCTCTTGGCCTGAAAACCGATGGTCCAGTTGACCTACCACTTTTGGCTTCAGGAAGAGGCCCTGATCCCACTAGTTTCAGAAACAAACATTCCTTGTGGCTGCTTCTCTGAAGTCAGCATTTCACATCAGTGCATACTTGGCCTTTTTACTTTCAAAGCAGCATTTTTTTTCCCCCTTCCAGATACAAGGGAACAAGGAGTTCAGAATCTGGTAATGCAAGGGCAGTGTGATGCCAGTGTGATTGCTGGCAGCACAGCATATATGTATTTGTCCTATAAGCTGATGGCAAAGGAAGTTCTTAGAAAGCCGTGGGAAGACTACCTGGAAAATCAACAAAGATGTTACCTGTTACAAAAGGAGCCACCTTCCTTTTTGCAGCTCTCAAAATGAATCCTTGGCCTGCAAGGTGTTTTGGGCATTTTAGGGAGTGGTAAGTGAACCACACCTCTTCTTCCAAATTCTTCTCCCTGACCCACTGCTGGGCCTTAATTCTGCCAAGGAAAAATCTTTTAAAGTTCAGTGTCAACAGGCAAGTGCTGTCTGTCCTCTGTGAGGACAACATGTATCTGAGGGATATAAAAATACCATTCTGTGTTGAGAAGTAGAGAATCTGTGTCCTCAGTAGGGACCTGAGTTACAGAGAGTAACTAAAATGTAAAATGTATTAAATTTGTCCAGTAATTAATTGCAGGTAGCATGCGAGGACAGTTTTCAGAAAAGACTAGTTTTAATTCTTGGTTTTCTGATTTGATATATCTGTCTGCCCACTTATCTGTCTGCCACTAGCAGGCATGCACAAGGTGATAGTGAAGAATATAGACCCTGAGTTAGACTGGGAGCTAGATTCTTTGCACGTGAGCTGTGCCTGGCACAGACAGCTGGGGACAGATCATCAGCAGGCCATATGTAACTTCCTTGTCATATGGGACATTCACAGTGTGAGTTAGAGTATACTGAGGGTAGTTTTCTCTTATGCTACTGATGGATAAAATCCATGGACCCTTAATCTGATGAAGAATCAGATAATAAAACAGAATTCTGTTGAGAGCTTTGCCCCTCTTGAGACATCTTTCCTACCGGGAAAATCTCCATTGTCCCTTCGCACTCACAGTCCTGACAATATGCACTGAGTTATGCAAAACGGCAGGGATGGAGAAAAGACTGACGAGTGGTATCTAGTTTCCAGACCGTTTCTTCCAGCCTGGGAGTCTTTGTATCCCATCTCACTCCCTGTGTTTTTACAAATGGCAGAGAGGAGCTGGCCTGTAGCATACAAATCATGTTGCTTTTGGGTGTTTTTTAAAATAGTACACAGTATACTCGGGATTGTGACATGAACTGCAAATGCTCTGTAAAGGGCTTTTTGCCCTTCAATACAAATATTTCAGTCTGTGCCCCAGTGCAGCTCTGCCTCTGTCTTCTAATAGGAGGCCTCAGCACGGGGAAAACACGTCTTGTTGGATGAATTCAGTCAGATGCAGAGGAGAGCGGCTCGACACTAATGGCCAGAATAGGCTCTGACAGCCTCACACCAACGGGCCACTCTACTCCACGGGGAGTTTACGAGGCCTTGGCTTGTGTGGCCACCTCCACTTACGAACGAAAATCAAAACCAGATTGATGTCCCCTTCCCAAGAGCAGCTGCCTGTTTGGTGGGGTTTTTTTTTTTTTGCATAAATCGTGCTCCCCTGCCCCTCTCCAGGGGAGCTCCATAAAATAAATGGATTCATTACATGCGGATTTCCTTTTCCTTCTTCTCTGGAGAAACAAAGAGCCTATTAGACACAATATGGAAATGCACATACGCATGCACACACGTGCAGACAACATGAAAATGTGCACGTGCACAAGTGGTGTATAAGCTCCCTCCCATCTCCGTACCAGACAGTGCCATAAAATCCGTGCAGAACCCCCCTTCCCCTTCAAGGCCATGGCTCTGCTGAGCACACAAGCCTGTATTCATCAGCTCAGGTCTGCAACTTCAGTTCCAAACTAACAAGGATGGGAAAGCCCACGGCAAGATGCCTCTTCCCAGAAGGTGCAGCTCTGAGAGTGTGCTGAGCTGGGGGGTCGCTTTCTTTCGCCAAAGACTGCCCTGGTGCCCAGGAGCTGCATTTTTGCCAAAAGCCTGAGGGGCCCATCCTTCTCAGAGCAGGGCTCGCTGTGCGCATGGGACATCGTAACCACAGGAGCTGGGAGGCTGCCAACTCTCCCTCCAGCTGAAGTAGGGGAGGGTGCTTTGTGGCTGAGAAAAGGCAGAGGGAGGAGGGCAGGGAAATGGCTGGGAGCCCTTCATTCCTCTCATCTCCAGGTGGCGGCAATACCGGCATAGGAAAGAGCTGGAAAACACACCTTCCCTGGAAAGCTCTGCCAGTGTGCAGCAGCCGCAGATGCAGATCTCAACACACCTGCACACCAGGGTGAGGGACACACTGGGAGCCCCTCGCTGAGCCGGTTACACAGAGTTAAGAAATGTGTACATTCTCTTTCAAGATGCTGCCATAAGACGTTGGCCCCAGGACAAGACTATAATACATGGGTATGATCACACTGTATGCTAAACCTAGGTCAGAGCCTGGGGTTGAGCGCTAACTTGCTTCCCGTGCAAATTGTGAACGCCCTAACCCTCAAGGTCCAACTCCCTCCAACAGCTGGAAAGCCTTTGGGGCTCTGAGAGCCCAGCCTCGACAGGGTGCTGTGCTGTGGAAACAAGAGCCAAATTACAACAGCACTGGGAAACTGGTTGTAACCTTTAGCAGCTCCTAGTTACCTCTGCTTACCTGACTGGGGAGCCAGGGATGGAGCGGAGGCAGGAGAGGAGAGCTGCTTTCTCTCCCTGACCACAGGGGATGCTGTGTCTTGGGACAAGGGAGAGGATGCGGAGCTCAGCTGGAGGGTGGGAGGCAGGCACCATGGTGACATTTGCTGTGTCCAAGCCCAGGACCGTGCTAAGGTCATGCCACTGGGCTGGGCTGAACACTGCCAAAGCTCTGGTCTTTGATGGAAGGAACTGCACATCAATCTCCTTTTACATCCAGAATCCATACTACTGTGGAGCTGGTTTTAGCCTTTTTAGGAAGCGGTGGTGTAAATTTAGGAGGGCATAGATCAGGCTGGAGGCAAGAACGACCCATCCAAAACCAAGGGGTGGGGAAAGGAAAGCAACTCTGCCAGCAGGAGTTCAGATACACGGTCCAAGACCCAAATCTCTCGAATCATAAATGTCTCAGTAGTGTAAGAAGATACTGGTGTTTTTCTTAGGCCTGCAATATTGGGCTTTCGGGTTACAGTCAGGCTCCATTGCTAGCCTTTCCTGGCAGCTATGAGGAGTAGGAACTTTCCCTTTTAAGATGCATTTTTCTGCATAATTGAGTGAGTCTGGGAACTGGGTCTTTAAGAAAAACAGTGATTCGAATGGGATGTCTGATGAAATCTAGAAAGTCAGCAGCACGGTGGGAGCTAAATCCCGCAGAGGAGGACTTCTGAAGAGCTGTGGAGCAGAAGCCCTGTGACTGAGAGAAGCTAGCAAGAACCGAGATATGAGGGAACTGAAAGCATTTCATATTGACTTAAATTCAATAGTCTAAGCTCCAAGGTTTCAGACTTCAGAATCATGAGCTTTTGTAAAATAAATGCTGCATTTTCTCTCTTTGCCTCTTGGTTTCTGAGCCTTAAAGTTGCCTTCAAATCACAGTTTGTAGTTTTCCCTGCGGTGAAGAGTGCCAGAAACTTCCCTCATGTAGAAAACATGTTGCACTGGGGTCACTATTTTCAGTTTTCTCCACAATCAAGAGGACTAGAAACTTGTCTTATGTAGAAAATGTGTTTCTCACCTAATCATCTGTCATCAGGATCTGGAGCTTTAAGGAAGACCAGAAACAGTATAATGAGATCCACAACCCATCACAAGCACTGGCAGTGTTACTTCAAATGGTTTCATTTCACTGGTGTCTGCAAGGACTTTGTATATGCAAACATGGAGATTGTAATCTTGACCCTGGAACCGATGGAGACTGGAAATGGCCAAACTGGGTGAGCCCTAAAATCCATTTATTCCCGGATCCTGTCTCTGATGCCTTTGCCAGATGCTTTAGGGGAAGGTGCAAGAACTTTGCAGTAGGCAGATGTAACATAATCTGTTCCACACTAAACATCACTTTCTGGTTCCTACCCATTAGAGATGGGATTGGAACCAGGAGTACAAATTTTAGCATCTTTTCCAAAAGCACTGTTAGCTATCATTGTTATGTTGTTTTTTATTTCTTCTCATCCACATCATTGTCCAGTATTTTTGTAAGGTTTGCTAAATTCTTGGCTTCCCCAGCTTCTTGTGTTAGGGGCAGTTTAGTCCAATTACAGATGATGTCAAGGAAATTATTTACTTTGATAAGGTTTAGAAAGTCACTTCTTAATCTGATTGAATATCTGTTCACCCTTGTGTGTCCCAGGGGCAGCAGCAACACCCGGTTGTCTTTCTCTCTGTGAACATTTTGTATGCTTTCATCAGGATGCCTTCCAATTGCAAGAATGCATGGTGCTGGGGATTTGTGCCAGTGAATGTCTCTGCTCGGGTCTCCCATGTACTTTACCTGCTTTCTCTTACAGACCCTGCTTGCTCCCTACATGTGTTACCTGATAGCTGAGGCACTCAGCTTGGACTGGGACAGCCTCTGGACTGTTTCCTGCTGTGACCTTTTGCGTCAGCATCTGCTCCTCTTTAGACTATGAGCTCTGTGGCAGGGATGATCTGCTGTGTATGTACGTTTGGGCCTGCAGACCATGATTTCAACTGGAACCTCTGTGCTTTGCTGTAGCGTGTACAGCGATTAGTCATAATTCACACTTTAGTAAACCCTGCTCTGCCATTCACAGGGTTGAGCTGAGAGCTCCTTCCTGGTTACCTGGTACCCAGGCTTGGTGCTGGGGCTCATCCCCAGAGCACAAGGAGGCCAGTGGCTTGGAAGGGATGCAGCGCTGCTGATTCTCTATGGGAAAGCAGAGGACACACCATTCCCTCTAGAAACAATCCTGCCTCTGTCTCCCTCCTTTGCCCCTTATCTCCGAGGAGATTTGTATGCAAATAGGATCAAAGGATGGGAGATGCGAGATAGACAGGCTGAATATTCACAGGCAGGCAGTCACAGGCCGTGCACTTCAGAGCAACCCATCCTCAGCTCACAAGTGAGTGAGGAGGAGGGATGGACGCAGGGGATCAAGCCCTGACCCTTCTCTGATAGTCACCCCTCTTTCTTACGCTGGGGAGGCACTTGCTGCTGTTTGTTGAACCAATGCATCCCCACTGAATGGAAAATCCAGCTGGAGATGTGCCTGTGATATCTGACACTCCTAATTCACGGTATGCTGGCCAGTTCTGCAAATTGGAACAGGAGCACAAACAGCTCCTCATGACTTGCCGGCCATGTGTGGAGTTCAGTAGTCACACCGTGTGTGGGCTCCTTGGAGAGGAGGAACCTTTCCAAGCAGTGATGGGACTGGGATGAGGGTGAGAGGTGGGAGCAGGGAGGGGTGATCGCTCCCCGGTTTGGATCTGAGCAAAGAGGCAGGTGAGGTTTGGTAAGTTGCAGATTTGCTCAGGTCCAGGAGCTGGTAGGGATTTGTAGGTGAGGAGCTGAGCAGCTGGCAGGAGAGCCGGTTTGCCAGGAGGAGGGAGGAAGGTTTTGTCTATGCTTGTGTGAGGCTTTTTCAGCTTCCTCATCACTGCAGTCTGCCTCCAGGGACTGGGACTGCAGCTGCCACCACAGAATTCAGCCTGGGCTTCCTCTTGCAGAATAGCTTGTGCCTTTGATCAACCATAGCCATGTGCCTCCATCTGTGCCTGCTCCCCAGGCATGGAGTTTGGCTGTTCAGACCAGTGGAGGCTCACATGGGGGTAGACACAAGCCCTGCTGCTGTGACAGCCCTGCCAGAGCCAGGACTTGTTCTCAGGGCAAGGAGAAAGATGCTGCTAGGCCCCATTATCACTGGTGCGTGGTGAGCGTTCAGCTTCAGTGTATGGAGTCTGCTGCCCAGACCACCCCGCAAGTCCCTGAATGGGAAGAAAGGGCCAAAGGAGCCTTGGGGACAGCAGTGTCCTGGCTCTCAGGGGAGACCAGGCAGGTTCTCAGGGGCAGGATGAAGACACGAATGACCAAGGCAGTGGGAAAGAAGCATGTTGCGTCTGCCAGCCTCTGTCTTCTATGCCTCAGTGCTGAAGGAAGCAGAAGGCTTCTCCTGTGCGTGTGCCGTGTCCTGGCAAATTACCTGTGTCTAGTCACTCCTTCCTCAGCCTTTGGGCCATACAGCAATAAAATCTGTGTTTCAGGCAGCACTGTCATCAGGTTCATCTATTCCCTGTCCCAGCTGGTGATCCCCTGGAGAAGGAGGATATAGTAATGATGGGAGGGTAATATTCAGGCTGTTTACAGTCTGTGAAGATCTTTCCTGGCCATCACATGCACTATGCCATGGGTTAGAAGATATTAGGAGTGCATGTTGAGACCATTCCCAGGTTATCTTCTTTGGGCTGCAGTGCCCATCACTGTGACACTTGGGTGCTGCCCAGATTGTTGAAGCCTCAAAGCTTATAGCTGTTGCTGACCTTTGGATGGGCCCAGTGGCTCTGCCTGCATCTAGACACAAAGCCACGTCTATCCTCCAGCTTGCAGACAGGATGTTTTCTCCCACTAGTAGAAATTTGAAGGTAGATTCAGGTCTGGCAGCCTGCACAGTCTATTAAAAACCAGCCTTATAAAATATGAGCTAGGAAGCAAAACACAGTGCCATAAGAGAAAAAAGGAGGAAACCACCAATTAGGAACAGTCCCCGAGAGGATGCTTTCTCAGGAGCCAGGAGGCACTCTGCCAACAGGACTTTTGGAGTGGGATGGGGCTGGTTGGGGTGGGCAGAGCTGCACGTAGCTGCCTTGCACAGAGCCTTTCTGCTGTCAGGAGGGCTGGTCCTGCAGCCCAGGGGCTGCTGCCCCTCAAGCAGAGCAGAAAGGGATTGCTTCCCAGCTGGTTGAGGGCTAGCACCCAGGAGTGGGGAGGAAGAGCAGGAGGAGCGCCAGGAAGGTACAGCCCTCCTTAGCCTATGGCAACCAACTAGCGATGGGGAATTCCTTCCTCCAGAAAGCAGCTTTGCCAAGGACCAGCTGGAAGTAGCTTGCAAAGATCTGACAGCCAAGTTTCGCACAGAATGGCAAATGGGTGCCTGACCGCAGGGCTGCTGCAGGGAGGCAGAGGCTCTGGGGTCCTGCAGCGAGCAGGGAAAGGTCTCCTGTGCAAAATGGACCCACGGCTCATGTCCAGCTCCCAGGGTGGCCTCTTACACCATCAGGTGTAGGTTGGTAGAGGAAAAGGACACAAGGTCTGCCTGACAGCCAAGTTTCCCACAGAATGGCAAATGGGTGCCTGACCGCAGGGCTGCTGCAGGGAGGCAGAGGCTCTGGGGTCCTGCAGCGAGCAGGGAAAGGTCTCCTGTGCAAAATGGACCCACGGCTCATGTCCAGCTCCCAGGGTGGCCTCTTACACCATCAGGTGTAGGTTGGTAGAGGAAAAGGACACAAGGTCTGAGCTTTGTTGTCAGTGCACCCTTCTGGTGCTTTGGTAAAAGCCAGGGAATTATTGTTCAGTTCTCGGCCCGTTGAGCTGTTGTGGCTGGCTGGGAATCAGAGTTACTGTCTGTTGGTGGTGGTAGAGTGTGGTTTGTGGTGCTTCCAATAAGGAGCGCTGAGGCACTGGGGGCTGAATGACCAGGATGTGGCTTGTGGACCAGTACCATGTGCTTTCTGCTGGAGAGGAGTGGGTGTGCAACATGGCTTTTATTTGCTACAGTCTGTCTTGGTTTTCAGTCTTCCTGGAGATGCCAGCTTCTTGCCAGCTTCTTACCAGCTTAGGGACCTGCTTAGGCAATAGGTTCTGGGGGGAGGATGAGGTAAAATACTTTCTTGGGGCCACTGAGTGCTGCCTACAGGGACTGTCCAGGGCCTGTGAGGAGAAGGGCCTCCCATGGGCAGCCCAAAGCATCTGAAATCCCATCTGCTTTTCAGGGTGCCAGTGGGAACTCTGTAGGAGATTTAAGTCCCAGTGTTTTCTCAGCAATGGGGTGGCTCATCAACTGGCTGCCCAGACAGTTTTTAACATCTCCTGTGGTCACAATTTACTCCCCTTGTAGTGGGCACCTGGCTGATCCCGGGAGGGGCTCAGCTTTGCTTCTGCTCTTTAATGATCTGGTCTGCTCTGGGAGCAGCTCAGCCACCCTCAGTGAGACCCCTGAGTGAAAGGGCACATGGGCAGTGCTTCAGGTCAGATCTACCAGCTGAAGATGGCTGCAGTGAGCACAGTGGCCACCCAGAGCACTCTGGGCAATGGAGCACAAAGTATTTTGAAGATGCTGTAAATGAGAGCTGCTGAAATACTTGCTTGGTTTGAAGCAGGGACAGAGATCTCAGTCTCTAATTAATGTCCTGGAGGTTTTCCCCATCCTGCAAGTTTCGGTGTGGAGGTGTACTCCCTCTTCCCAAGGAGCTGTTTCATGTTGTGTGAGGGATTCAGTATACATTAGGTGAGGGATTTAAGTGTAGGCCTCATCCGGTTGGAGAAACCACACCAGTGTAATGAGTCAGGCTGTATGGTCCATTTGATGCAGACCATGGATCTGTGTATCCCACACCCTTCTTGAATACCCAACCTTGTGATCTGTCAGCCCTGATAAGTTTCCACTGAAAGGTTAATTTCCAATAGACTGATATTTTTCCAATTAAGAAAAAAAAAGCTTACTGGGAAATACCAGATAAGCTCTAGTCCACACGTCAGTTGTCTTCTCAGAAGAGAATCTGCACCAGAAATCATCTTGCACCAGCTGAATGTCATAGAGAAAAAAATGCACTGCAAAGTTCCAGTAAGCATTTTACCTACTAGTATATGCAAGTGAAAAACCAGAAAGGAACTTTAGTTTGACACACAGGGAACAGAAATCAGGCTGTGTAATATTTTCTGCCTGACTACCCATATCTAATATGAACAGCATGGTGAACAGGGAAACAGGAAGTGGATAGGTGGTAGAAAGATATCTTCTGAGTCATTATGGAGTGCATAGAAGTCCTGATGATTCAAGATTTGGCACTTTCCCTTGTTGAACCCAATGGCACATCCTAGTGCCAGGAGAAACTAGGCTGTAGGAAATGCTATCTTCTGTCTGCGATAACAGACCTGTGATCTTCCTCTTCATCAATGAGGAGTCCAGCAGTATTTTTCATGAGAAAGTAAAGCCCTGTTCATGGTATCCTGACCAAGACTGTGTGTGGAAGTCTTCACCGTCTCAGTTTCCGAACTGCACACTGTGTGTGCATTTTGCTCCAGATAAAGTTAAAACTGTGTTCTTCTAACTTCCTTTTGGAAAGAAATGTTACTGGGACGAAGCTCCTTGTGACCCACAGTCTGCTTTGTGGATGCTGTGGACTTCAACTGTTGGGATGTAATGATGTTGATTAATAATGGCAACCATTATTCTTTCTCTGCCAATTATTTTTGGAGCAGTGCTCTGCTATCCTGCTTCTCCAGCTGTCCTTCCTCCTCTCTTCTTCCCCTTTACCCTTCCCTTGGCCTGTGCCTATATGTCCCACTTGTCCAGGTAACTTAGGGACAGCCCAGATGTGTCTACAGACTAAAATTCTGCTGTGACTTGTTGAAAATGTTCCAGCAGCAGGGAAAGTCTTATATTTCATAGCCCACTCAACAAAAAAGATGTGTGGATGATTAATTTCATTTCCCTTTGCCTATAGCAGAAGCAGCTAAGGGATTTCCAGTCAGTTACCCCATTAAGCCAGGGTGTCTTGCTGTGGATCTGTTGAAATTGCATGCATACAGGCAGTCACGGTTGTTGCACCGGTGAGCTACAGAGGGCACTTGAGGCCTTTGAGCAGCAAAGATAGGGTCCAGAGAAAGAACTAACATATGGAAACCATGCGGACCATCCATGGCCTGCTGGCTGTTGCAGTCCTCATCCCCACCGCCTCTGCCAAGCCTGGCCATAGGAATGATGTCAGTGAGTCGCTCTACGGGGTTCTGGAGAGCAGTGAATGCACCCAGTGAAGTCAATGATGACATTTCCAGTCCTGGGGACCTACATGACCACAGATCTCCCCCATGCTTATTCTGTTGGATGCAGATCTGGCAGCAGGATCCTTCAGCTCCTTGAGTATAACTCATTATATCTGGGAGCAGAGCCAAGGGGGAATGAAGGAGACTTCAATTGGTGTGAATCCCAGCTGCATGTCTGCTTAGCAGCACAAGCTTTTTGTAAATGCACTGTGCACGGCTCTGCGATCGCTGCCAGTTTGTTTTGCTGCATGCAGAGGCCCGTGTGGGAGTTGGGGTCACCCCTTGGACCACTGACCCACCATGGCCAAGAAAGTTGTGGAAATGCCAAAGCTATCAGCTGCTGGGTTTCAAAACTGACCCACTGCTGGGTTGCCAGTTGTGGAAATGCCAAAGCTATCAGCTGCTGGGTTTCTCAGCCACCTCCCAGCACGCTCCTGCAACTGAACACTGGGAGCAGTGGTTGCTGCGAGTCCTGCAGCGAGGAAGGCAACAAGCCTCTCCTCATCTTCCTAAGCAGCCACTGAGGGTCTGATGCACACTGGCTGCATCATGCAAATGCCAGCTGGCGAAGACCTTAAGACCAGACAAAGCTTTGAGGAGAAACCACCTTACATTTGAGACTATGTTATTGTAGATTCAGTTTGGGTCAAAGGCTTTTCCTCCATCCTCTGAGATGTATCTGACCTCAGATCCACCTGGCATTCAGCTGGGCATGAGCTGAGGATCCCGTGTCCATGTTCTGGAGGGGCGATGTGTATGAGTGAAGCCAGCCCTGCTTTTTGCTTTATCCCTAAGCACCTCCACAACGCCTGCTGGGTTCAGTGGGTGGAAGAACAGCTCTTTCACACACTGACTCCAGGGTTCCCCTTCCAGCTCTAGGAAAGGAATTGGCCTAATGGACAAAGCAGGCCCTGGGAGGCAGGACTGCTGAAATCATGTCCTAGCAGCATGCAGGGGTGAGGTTGGGTGGCCAGGAGAGGTCACGAGGAGTCAGGATTCATAGGCTGTAGCCCTATCCATAATTGAGAGTCTTTTTCTGATCATGATGGTAGAGAACGTGGGTCAGGACTTATCAGTATTATGGACAAGCCACCCAGAAGCTTTGTCTGCCTTTGATTCTGGCCTGGGTTCATTTGACTTCTGCCTGAGGCCAGATCCAAACCCACTCCTTTTCCTTTGAAACGGTTTTACGTTATTGGCATAAATGAGAAAAAAATTACTTCATTGCCTCCCTGAGCAAACAGATCCCACTCCATTCTCAGAAAATGAAAGCTGAGGATTCATTTTCCTCAGGACCCACGGCAGATGATTCAGAAAGCTGGATGTTTCATGTGTGTGAGGCGGAGCTGGGCTGATAAGAGCAAGTGAGTTGAATGGGGACGACGGAAGTGGTGTCAGAAGCTGGCACCTCTGCGTGCCTGGAAGGCAGCATGTGCTGGATGTGAACGCAGCCGAGGAGGATGATGTCCAGCTCCGGGCCTCCAGATAGTTCAGCTGTGGAGTCAGCTGGGTCCGGGGCTTTGCAAAACAGTGAGGGGGCAAGGGTGAGCAAAACGCCAATAGCGTGCATGTGTGAGAAAGATGTTTCACCTCTGGCAGTGGGCCAAAGGGGCGGCTACATTACGACAGCCCTTGGAGACACACTTGCAAGCACACACGCTGGCGTGCACACGCACGCTCTTGCTCACACACACGTCCCACTAACAGCACACGGAGGCAGCTCCCAGAGGCCAGCCCTGCTTCGTGCCGGTCCCTGTTAATGGCCAACATCTGGCGAGGTAGCTGGGGTAGAGAGGCAGCTGGGGCCAGCGAGCCCTTTCCCTGGCTGTGAGTGAAGGGGAGGGCTGGGGTGGGCTGGAGTAGGCTCCTCTTCTCTAAAAGCAGCCTGCAAACACTCCTGCTTCCTCTGTGGAGAGCAGAGGTTGAGCAGCTCTCTGCTTTTATGTTCTGTGTGTTAAAGAGACGCTGAAAGACAATAGCGTGAAACCCCCAAACCAAAGGTCCCTGTCTGCGCCAGGCCATAATAGCCAAGCAGGTTTTGCCAGCCCAGCTTGGCTTTGCCAAAAGGCCTCAGTTCTGATATAGAGCGTGGAAACGCAGATATCCTCAATACATGTTGTTAGGAAGGATTTGTTATGCTGATGAAAGGATTTTTCCAAATGGATTTGGGTTGTTTACAGATATGGGTTTCCCTGGCCTTCCTGCTGGCAGAACTGGGGAGAAGGCAGCATGAATGCTGTGGAACCTGCAGCAGTCCTCCCTGCAGAAAATCAGTGGTGTTTTGGCTCCCTGGGGTGGAGCATTCACTGGTGTGAACTGGTGGGTGATGCTGACCCTGCTAGGGGGTGTGTGGGTCCTCCCTACTGCTGCCTGCAGTGGTCCTGCTCCTTGTGTATTCCCAAGGTCTGATGTTAAGCAAGGTAGGGTAGAAAACACAAGGTCGAGGAATATGGGAAAACTTTATTTTTCCTAAGCTACAGCCGTTCTTCATCTGGAAGGACTCTGCTGCCAAGCTGGGCGGCTGCCTCCTCTGATTCCTGGCAGCTGCACCCCATCCCACCCCTGGAGTTTATCTGCAGGGGCATCTGTGGTGATGCTCACACCTCGCTCAGCCTGTCCTCCCCATCAGAGCTCCGGGCAGCGGAAGACCTCCTCCATATCTCAGCCTGCCTGAGCCCAGGCTGCGACTACCCCGAGACGGCTCTTAGCAAACATACCAAAGGTTTGGGCATCAGAGAGTGATAGTATCCAGCACTGCTGTTATTATAGCCTCTTCCTCGGGAGTACAGGTAGGAGGGCTGTCAGAGGCGGGGAGAAATGGGGGCGTTGGAAAGGTAAAGGAAAGAGAAAGGGTATTTTACAGATAAAGAACAATTTTTTGTGGATGTCATTTCTGCCTGTCCAGCATGGGACCTCTGACGGATGGGGTCTCGTTTCCCATAGCTGAGCATGCCTGTGCTTCCTGCTGGCAGCACCCACTGGGAGATGCCCTGTCTGACATACCGTTGAGCTGAGGGTCCTGGGGGAGTGACAGGGGGATGCTGGGAACATTCCACCCTGGGGACACGCACTGCAGGCTGTGGTGCTGGACATTGGGAACCCTCGGATGCCTTGCCAGCATCCTTCCCCTCTCATCATCTCGCCGCCATTTGCCCTGCCTATAAGGCACTGTGTAGTGAGGGCTGAAGTGAGCATCGGAGTATCTGTCCTCCCAGCAATGTCCTCCAACCAGAGCTCTCCTCAAGCTGAGGTCATCAAGGCCAGACTACGTCCTGAGTCTCTGGCTTCCGGGTTGAGCGTGGGACCACAGAGGAAGACTGAGGTTAGAGTGTGGCCATGCGTCTAATTACTCCCCCAGACGTGCGCACGTACGGCACACCATCACCGGACACAGTCCACACGTCCCCACTTGCTCACCACTGACTCACAACAGACTGGAAAAATACAACCCCACTCTGATGCTGGGATGAAGATGTAAATGCTCTCTAGTAACACAGGAGTAGCCTATGTGAGCAGCCCATCGCGACATTCAGCATCTGATGTCGCTGGGTTAGAGGTTGGGATGTTTACTCTATGACTATGTTGAGTTCAACAGGGAATGACTTGAGGCAGACCTTCATGGCATGCTCGAGGCTGTTTTGGGATGATACTCATCAGTTCTGAGGACACCGTCTGGTCCTCCCTCCCACTCCCTTCAAGCCCATTAGATGAGCGTTGGGCAATCAGAGCCCTAAATCTCAGGTATTGAGGAAACAAGGGAAGTCATGTTGCATTGTGAGACATTTCTGCTAAGAGGGAAGGAAATCATCCTGGTGGGTGTTCAAGAGGGAGCACTCGCTGAAGGTCAACCTGTCTGGGGCACCATGACGAGGCAATGAGTGAGATAGTGGTGACCAGGGAAGGCCTTGCCACCATCCTCCCTCCTCACTGGATGCTCCTGTGTGGTGGCATCCGGACACAAAGCCCTGCTGAGGGGGATCCTCCATGGGAGACCAGCCAGCTCCAGCCTCAAAGTCTGGGAAGGGTGCCACTGGATCCTTGCTCAGAGACAGAGGAATAGCCCATGCAGCACACATGGGCTGACGAATCCACTGTCCTTGGCAGGCTCTGGATGCTGCCAGTGCTGCCAGGTGTGTGCAGCTGGGTGGCAGATGTGCTGCTGTGGGGCACACTTACAGTGTGTCACATCTTTGCTGGCGGGCTCTGGAGAGAGCCCACAGTGATCTGAAGTGCAAGCAAGAAACTGGATGTTCCTGGGCTTGGTGGCCCTTTCTTCAAAGGCCCATCTGCTGAAGGGGCCGGTGCTGGCCCAGACATGGGATCAGCAGTGGTGTCCTTTAGGCCTTTACACCTCAGCTCTTCGCACTTGCACACTTAAGGGCTTAAGGGCTGGACAGGAAGGAGGAGATGTCTGGTCTCTTGATGTGTCAGAACGGGAGGACTGGAGAGGGAGACCCTCTACCTGGTGAAGGGATGGATCCCAGCCACATTCCCTCAAGCACTGGTGGAAGCCGTTTTATAGGCTGTAGCGTTTAGACAAAGTAGTTAGGGGGCCGCAGCGTGTTGCTGGGGTGTGGGACTGTGCTGAGCCTGCTGCACCTGTCTTCTGCCCTTGGCCTTTCCCAGGCAGAGGAGAGAAGGCAAGACCTCAGTGAAGGGAAGGGGCAGGGACCAGGGAGCTAAGTGGACATCCTGACACAGGGATGAATGCTGCGCTGACTCCTCTCCTTGGGGCTGGAGACCTGCACATTTGCTGTCACCTAAGGGCTTCTGCTCACAAGTGATCCCAGGTTACCAACATCTCTCTGCCATGTGAATGAGTGCTCCCTACTATTCACACAAACAGGAGTCTCAGCTGGAATGCTGGTCTGATCTGATGTGGGGTTTATGCAGCCAGAGCTACCATAGGCATCTGTGATACAGCTCCCAGGCCTTGCTTAATGCTTGCCTACCAGCCTACCTGGCTTTCGAACTCTTGGTGGCACTGCCACCAAGCATGTCCCACCACTTACTGCTTACGAGCACCTGGGTCCAAAAATTTGGCACCCAAACTCAAAAAACCTATGTGAGAGCATAGCAAAAGACATGGTGCCAGGTCAGCTCCTGGCCCTCCTGTTTTGGGTAAGGGCTTTCTGTGGCTTGCCAAATAGCTGAGGTGCTGCTGAGCTGTGGGCTGCTGGCTCAGAGGTGAATTTTACTCGTCTCAATTTGTCAAACAGCCAGTGTAAAAATGTCTTTCTCAGGATTGTGACACCTCATCTTGTGGGGCTGCTGTCACAGGTCTGGGGGTTTGGTGGCTGTATAAGCCACCAGCAAGAATAAGCCCCTAACTGAGACCCAAAGAGCTGCTGATGGGATCCAGGGATAGACCTGACTGGTGTGTTTTGGCTTTTGGTATCCAGGTCTGTCCTGAGCGTCTGGACTCAGGCGGTTATGAGGGAGGGAAGAGAAGCCTGGGACATGAGAGAGGGGGAGAAAAGGTGGAAGGAAGCAAGGATGGCTCAGCCTGGGGTTGGGGTAAATCAATAGAAGCATTTGTCCCCTCTGGGTTATTAATTAGCAAAAGGGACAGGAGCTTGCAGCACTCAAATGTCTTCCTCCTACCATGGCCTCATCCTCAGGCCAAAGGATGTGCCAGGGCTGTTTGCAGCCTGAGAGCCTTGGCATAAATGGTTGTCCACATCATGGGTGGGTGCCCAGGTGCATGACGGAGCAGTGGTGAATCTGATTGCTGAGCCGGAGCAGTTGGTTTAAGGCTCTCTCCAGTGATTATGAGCTTGTTGCAGAGTCAAGCTGGCGTGTCTGGCTCAGGGAGCCTTGGTGAGAGCACTCTTGAGGGCAGGGGGCTGCGTTTAACCCTGCAGGTGCCAAGAGCATGCCAGGAGGCTGAAATATGTGGAGACAGCCCCGTTCCCAACCCCAAAACTGAACGCAGTTTTCTGCCAGCATGAATGGATCTGTGTCTACACGGGGAGGAAGGGACAGCATGATGCTATTCCTTAAGCCTCTTAAGGAAAGTATGAGACAGACAGAGGTTTCCCCCGTGTCCGTGATGCTGGCGGGCTCCCCAGCTGCAGCCCGGGCCTGACGCCGGACTGTCGAAGCTTCTGTGAGTCACAGGGTGTCTGCACGCTGCGCAGCCAGGCTCCTTCCCAGGCACGCAGCGGGGTGAGCGGAGCGCCCGCACGCCTCCATCATTGCCTGCACGTAAACTGTCCCCCCAGCCACCCGGCCTCTGAATCACAGGGCTCAGGTCCTGGCTGCGAGCAGGGGACTTCCCAGCACCCAGTGAAAGGGTTTGCGTGTGGAGAAGCCTGCGTGCAGGCAGCTGGAAATCGTCTCCAAGGGCACGCTTCTGGACAAGCTGGGGCTGAGAATGTCCTGGAGGGGGTGGAAGTCCCTGAGGGGCTTTGCTGCATTTTGTTCCTGTAGCGAGCATGGGGACAGAGTCTGTCCTGCACCCCACGGTGTGGTCTTTCTCCCAAGTGCATCCTTACTTCCTGCAGGTCTGAATGACTCCGGAACCATCTCCCTCTGAGAGCAGACAAGCCCTGTCACTGCTTACCCTGGCGTGACTGAGGCTGCGACACCCCCATGGGGGCCACTGCAACCCCTTTGATGGAGGGTTTGCTTCTCTGGGTGCTGTTGGCATGGGCTGGGTGCTGTGGGGTGAGCGGGGTGAGTGGTGCTTGCTGCATGCAGCATCGCAGTGATGCGTGAGGGCTTTGCTTGCTGCCTGTCCCCACCGGGTGCTCCTTCTCCAGTCTCCTGCCTGCTCCACCCAGTGCTGGACCCTTTTCCCCTGTGTTTCCCAGGGAAGAAACTCCTTTCACATTCCCCGTGCTTTCACAGCACCTAGCCAGCATGGGAGATGCCGGGGTTGCAGATGAGCCACAGTGGCAGGGACCAGTGTGAATTTGGTGCTCTGGGTATTTGAATGGAGGGTGGCCACCGCACCCCGAGCGACTTCTCACTCACTGTGGGTAGGAGGAAAGACTGTTTTAGCCAGGCATGGATGCCAAACGAGCAGCCAGCAGAAAGGCAAATATTTTGGCTACCCCAACACATCTGTTCAGAAGCAGCTCAACCCCAATTTTAAACAGAATGGGGAAGAAAAGACATTAATTGAAGACATGTCCTTAGGAACGCGATCCCCCCTTGGCTAGGGCCCAGCATTGGCAGCTTGATTGGGAGATCATGTATCACACAGATGAGACGATCACCCAGGCTCTGTTGTGAGTCCCTCGTGCTGCTTTTGGACAGGTCACACGTGCCCTGCAGAAGCTGAGGGAGGCTGGGCATGGCCCTGAGAATACACGGGACTCTTGCGAGGGTACACATACTCTCCCTGCATCACAGCTCCCCACCACCCAACCCACATCATTGCATAGCAGCATCCCTTTTCTTGGGAAGGACTCTATGTCAGCAGTTGGCTGTCTCTGTCCTGCTTCATCTTTCGTGGGAAGGATCCAACCCTGGGGGATCCTAAAACAGATCAGCTCTTTTCCTAGAAGCCCCTGGCTGTGTGTGTGGGACTTGGATTATAAGATTGGGAACAGCTGATCCCAAGTCTGTTGACAAATCCATGAAGATTCAGTGAAGCTTAGACACCGTTCTCCTGACAGTCTCCGTTTGTTGACCCCAGACCCTTGTTAATCTCTGGTACACCCAGAGGCGAGGCTGCAGAAACAGCTTCAGATGGGAAACTGGTGCCTGATGTGGAAACAGGAGGTCCCTGAGCTTCCCATCTGCTTCTCTTCAGCCCTTCCTGAGCTTGGTGGTGTTGTGGGTACTTGGGATATATAGGCTAAACTCATAGGGAAGGGATGCCTGAGCGGGGTGCACGTTGCTGCTCATGCCACCCTGCTGTGTTACCCTGTGCCTGGTGTGGCCCACTGTGCCAGTGTCCCCTTCCCTATCTCCTCCTGTAGAGTGGAGGCAGCATGACCTGCCCAGCTGCCCAGATCCAGCATGGGGAAGCCAGAGGGAAGGGCTGGAGGGAGGCCAGGCCCCACCTTGCCCCTGCAGCGGGCTGCTCCGCTCCCTCTCCCTCGCCAGCACAACAGGGTTCACTGAGGCCTGGGAAGGGGACTGGAAGAGCCCCATGTACAGAAATGGGGATGGGGAAGGAACCAGCTGCCCCAGAGCCCACGGGATCCCAGCACTCTGCATGGGGTGTCCCGAGGGACGGGTCCTGGCTTCCCAGCAGGGTCACACCAAAGCCCTACTGGGTGCCTCTTGGGCAGTGAGGCTTGGTGCTTCACAGGGGCTGACCTGGTGTCAGCCGGGTGGGATATTCCCATGAACTTCCCATCCCTGCTGGAGCTGGCCTTGCTCTGGCAGGAGGAAATGCGATGGTTAACTGCTGTGCCGTCATTATTCTTATACAGCCTCCTCCTCTACGCAGCCGGCCTTGGGATGTAATAAGTACTAATGCTGGCGTCCCGGGCGGAGGTGATGGGGGCAGGGAGCACCTCAGAGGAAACCCGCCGCTTGTGTCAATCAGCACAACTTTTTATTTTACAGATCACGCTGCAGAGCGCTTCCAAGTATGAGCAAACCTAAACGAAGACAGCTGGCAGAGGCTCTCGTCATCTAACTCCTTCCAGATGTGCGGTCATATGCTGCAGTTTCTGACTAATGACATCCCCAAGGAAAGCCCTGGGGATGCAGCAGTGACGGGGCGGGTGAGGGGCATGCCAGGAACCTGTTGGTGGGCTGGTAGCTCTGACTCCCCGGGGGCTGCTGCCTGGAGACCCTGGCTGGGGAGAGACCCTCCACCATCCCTCTTTTTGCCTTGAGATCATCAGGGCTTGGAGGGTGGCACGGGGCTGCTTCTGCCACACTGGGCACCCAGGCAGCTCTCCATGGGTGGGTAAAGCTACTTAATCCAAGAGCAGTGTCCTGTGGAGATAGCTACTTCACAGCCTGGAAGCCAGAAAACCGCACTTAGCAGTGCTGTGCTGGAGCAAATTAGCGATGTTTTCTGATAATGAATTGAGGTTGAAGCGTTTACGCTGTTTCCCGCTTGGGAGCCCATTCAGGTCTCTCTGCGTGATGCCTCTCTCTGCCACAAAGATGTCTGAGAAATCAGTCTGGGTGGGAAGATTTGTAAATCCTGATGCCTCCTTCTGAAATATCTGCCCTATACATCCCCATTTTATGTTCCTGCCTGGCCTGGGTTGTATTACAGCCGTGCACAGTCTTCAGCAGGTTTAGTTTCCTCACCCCCCCCGTGTGGGAAGGGCTGTGCTAGTTTTATAAGATCGGGCTTGGGGGACACTCGGTGGCTCTGAGATGGGTCAGGAAGTGGGGGGGACCAGCCCCTCTGACCCAAGATAGGAGACCATGTCCTCCCAGAGTATTGTCTCCTTCATGCTGTCCTTTAGAAACTGCAGCCAGCCTGGGTCCAGGCTTGTGGAGGAGTCATTTTGGGTCTTCCTGTGTTCCCTGTTCTCTCCCTCTTCCTCTCCACACCTTTGTAATTAACCTCTGCACTCCAGCTAATCCCAGGATTAGCACGTCATGGGCTATCGGTTAGGGCTCCCACCACCCCTTGTGTGTCCTGCCATCCCTGCCAAATTTCTAGGGTGGTCTGGAAAGCCAAGGAGGCTTGTAATGGATGGGGGATGGCAGGAGCCTGGTGGGTGGTGAGAGCTAATCCAGGGGTTACCTGTGACTGATAATGATCTGGAGCCTGGGAGCAAGGCAGAAGGGCACAAAGAGCCCAGGGTGACTGGGGCAGCCACTTCAGCATCCCTACCTTGTTCCCTTCTGCCAGGCAGAGTGGGCTGCAGAGGGAAGGGGAAACATGGTGAGCTTTCAGTGAAAGGTGTAAAATCTCTGCCTGCAGGTGAAGGGAAAGGATTAGCTCATGGCTTTTGTTGCAGCATCTCCTCTGGGACCCAGCTATGCATGTGCTTTGCCTCGGGAGGGTGTTCTTGGGCAAAGGGAGAACTTGCTCATGGACTTTATTCAATATCAGTGCTTGAGATGCACTCCAGGTCTGTGGGTGAGCTCTCTGCTCCCCTCTCAGCCTTCCTCCGTCTTGTCCAGATGTCCCTGGAGGCACTTCACAGCTGCCAGGTGACGAGTTTTCCAGGACAGCCCCAAACAGATTCACATTTAACCTAACAGAGGCAGCACAGTGACTTCTGTCACTTCTCCCACAAGATGAAAACTCCCAGCCCTGATGAAGCACACAACAATACAGTCAATTTAGCCACGAGAGCTGCTTTTTACCTCCAAGACATCCAGCTGTGTAATGGACCGCACAGCGGAAATAATGGAAGTAGCAATGGACTTATGCTGGGATTGTGACTTTAAAAATGCAAAGGAAAGCCTCATAGGTAGTGGCCACAACATGCAGAATGGACTCTGGTGCCAATTTCCCCTCAATGAGCTGCTTGTCTGTGGCCTTCAGAGGTTGTTAACCCTCTTTCCCTGTACATCCATGGGCTGCCCTGGGACGTCTCTGGGCTTGGAAGAAGGAGGAGCCCAGAGGCTAGAGCAGTGCCTTGCCACACTGGGAAGGTGCTGGGGGCTGAGCCTGGTGGGTGCTGCCTGCAGGGGAATAAACCTTTGGGAAGGCACCTGGGTTTGCAGCAGTGTGGGCTGCAGCTTGCCTTCCTCCCGGGGGCAGAGGAGCAGCACTTGCTCCTGCTTCCCCTGTGTCCCGAGGAGGGGAAGGGGAGGAGAGCTGCTCTGTGGAGGCTGTCTGGGGGCGAAGAGGTCGGCATGAGCTGGCAGTTTGTTTGCTCCTCTCATTATGTGGAGCTGGGAGTGGGGCTGAGCCCTGGCAGGCACAGGCAGGCTCGCAGAGGAAGCAGGCGATAAGCTCCCGTCCTTGCCGTGGGATACGCTGTGTGTGTACAGGATGTCTGGTTTCCTATCACTCCCGTGCAGAGGTGGTGGGGATGGGGAGATGCGGAGACAGACTTTGTGGTTTCTTTAATCTGATGGTTTCCCTGCCACTTGCTGGCAAGCTCATGCATGAGGCACTCGAAGTAAGAAGCCGGCGCGCTCTGTCCCGGCACCGACTGTGTTTGCAGGGAAGTGGGATGCTGGCCGCTCGTCTCAGGAGTGATGCAGTCTGATGAACTCAGTCCCAGCCAGGCACACAGAACCTTGCTGGAAGATGCATTTGGCTCTTGGGAGCTGCTCTGGCCCTGCTGCTGGTGAGCACTGTGGGACAGCTGTGTGCAGAAGAGCAGAGGAATGGGGCTGGATGGGCAGGATCAATGTGAAGGGCAATATTCACCAACCAGACACAGCCAAGCGGTTTCCATCTCCAGTGGCCACAGCATCACCTCGTCCGGGATGTCCCAGCCAAACCCAGTATGATGGTGGTGGCACAACCACAGCCATAGCTCTGATGTGGGATAGGTTGAGCTCCAGAGACCCCGGTTACTCGTAGGCATGGTGGTGTCCCTTTCTCCAGTGGCTCTGCTCTCTGTGGTGGCTTTGCCTCTTCTGTCCCTCAGCTCCCCCCTCAGCTCCTGCCTCTTGCCTGGGGCTCCCTCATTGCTGGAGTGAGAAAATCCTCCATGGAGGGCATATTATCCTGCCTAGAGATGATCTTCTGCCACAGGGCCTTCCCCTGAGTGAAATGCCCATTCTGTCTGCTAGCTGCTAGTGAGGGAACAGGCAGCGTGAATCCATGTGATGATAGGACCACACCAGGGGCTAATGCTGCAGGTACTGTCCCTACACCGGGACACACCAAATTGCCTTTTTCTGCCTGTAGGATGTCACTGATGGGGTGGTGCTCCCCAGGTGTAGTGGAAACTGGAGCACTTTGCTGAAAGAACACGTCTTGTGAGAGCTGCGAATGGGGACCGTTGGAAGGATGAAGGACAGTGGTGGGAAGAGAGGTGAGGGATGTGCTGGAGCGCTCCTTTCGCTGTGACCTGGGGGACACCTGCCAGAGTGGGAAGGATAAAACAGTGGAGCCCTTCCCTCAAGTTGAGCAAGCTCACTTGAGCAGAAGGATGCCAACAAGACGATAGGAGACTGCCAGAGAGCAGCCCAAGCCAGAGAGAGGTAGAGGCGAGAGAGCTGTGATATGCAGCTGTGAAGCAGGACAGCTGCAGGGAGGAGAGGCACTGCACATATGAAAAGGCTGGACTTCAGGGAGCATTTCTGAGTCCATGGGGCCTTATTCCCGAGAAGGGGCTGGCTTCTCCCTGTTTGCATCTGTGGAAGCTGATGGGACTGTTCATGGGTCTCAGTCAGGCTCTGGCTCCCTGGCTGAAGAGCAGGCTAGAGGGAAGTCAGCGGGACTTTCCCATTTCCTTGCCCTTCCTAGCAGTGGCTGTGAAGGGGCTACTGGGAAAAGAGAGGTTAGGAAATACCATGACAAGGTGCAAGTACCTCTGGGGACATCAGACCCTGCACCACCTGATTTCTGTGATAACAGGGGGAGCCCCAGGTGTACACCCTGAGCCTCTGAGTGATGCTTTGTTTGTTAACACTATTAACCACCCCCATTTATAAAAAGGCTTTTGAGATGATCCTGGTCCTGCTCCATCACTGGGTGCTGGGAGAGCTCTGGGCTGCCCACAGAGCAGGACCTAGGTAAGCCTCAGACACGCTGCTGGGGAATCCCCAGCTGCAAGGAGGAAAACTGCTGGGAAGAGGCACCGCCAGCTTCTGTGAAACGCGTTCATTCATTGTCATCCAGGCAGGAACTGATCCTGGCAAAAGGCAGCGAGGGGATGTGTTTCATTCCCAGCAGAGCCAGCGGGGGCTGGTTTTGATCAGAAGTGATCTGGTGCTGGACCTCAGCATGGCTGATATCTGCAACCTGCCGCCCCGAGCGTCCTCTGGCTGGCGGAGGCTCGCTCTTGTTTGCGTTTGAAAGGGCCTTCCCACTCCCTGCACTTGGGTTGAACGGCTTCCAAGGCAGCTTACTTCTCTCCCTTTTTATCGCCGTTATTATTTTTTAATAAAGTTCCCTGATTAGCTTCACAGGCTTTGTGGCGGAGGGGCCTGGGAATTCATTTCCTCTCCTTGGCCACTTGCAGTGGTTTCCAGGCCAGCTCAGCGCTGCTGTGAGGACTCGGCACGACATCTCTCAGTGGGATGGGAGGAAGCCCAGGACACCGGCTCTGTCCCGATGCCACGGTGTTCTCTGGGAGATGTGGGGTGCTGGGGAGGGGTGGCGGAGGGAGAAGCGTGGTGCAGGGAGTGCAGGTGTGGGGTATCCACGCGTGAAGCAGAGCATGAAGTGCTCAGGAAGGGGAGGATATTCATCGGAAGA
>NW_010253983.1:77187-85406 GCF_000690775.1 Eurypyga helias
ATCAATTATGTTATTAGTAACAATAATTAAAACATTAGCCTTATTATAAATGCATAGTATCTGTTGCTATTTGCATTACTAAGGGCAGAAGGAACCCAAATCTGCATAGAGAGGCCACACTGTGGATGCCATTAACTCTTCTTTTTTTACCACCTTCTCCATTTTTTTCCCCCCTCCAGAGCCAAGAAGGTGGTTTTCTGCCCTCCTCTATGTTCTGGGACTACTGGAGGCTGCTGATGTGGGGTCCCACAGGGAGGCAGGTGGGTTGTAGGAGTCCAGGCTGGGTTGCATTCTGGTCCTGGCTTGGCAAAATGCCCCAGTGGCAAACATAGCTAACCTGGGGAGGCACTTTCAGTATATGCTGGGGGAATTCGGTCACTGTGGGAGGACAGGACAAGTTCAAGGCTCATTTACCCAGAGTCCAAACCAAGGCAGGCTGTGGGGTGAGTGGGACGGAGAGGTGGAGAGGCATGAACAGAAGAGGCTTCAGGTTCATTGCTGAGGAGCCTCAGCCAGCCTGACTCACTCAGAGTCCCTGGCAGATGGAAAGGACATCCCAGTCCAGGGGGAGCAGTGGCCAGGGAACAAAAAGAACAGGCATGGCCCCGGCCTTAGTGCCCTGTTTGGGCTGGCAGAGCATGGCTACATCCCTGCTGGCATTTTCCCTTGCAGAGTGGCGAGGCAGAGGGACAAGCAGGAAGGGAATGTGCCTCGATGGGAAAACATCACGTGTTAGGACCATGCATTGTCGTGGCTGGGCTGCCCAGAGAGAGTGCCAGTGGTACTACACAGCTCTTGTGTCTGTGAGCTTCAGTGATCAACAAGCTCCTCGCAAATGTGCTGTGTTGGGAAATAATCATCCAAGCTGCCCTGGCCACCCGGTCTCCACTGGCTCTTAATCCTCACTAATTCTCCTGTCTAGAGCCTGAAGGCTCCTAGATACTCCTGATTACTAGGACTCTGTGGAGAGGATGGCGATGCTTATGCCCTTGTTCCACTTTTCCCTCTCTGCCTTCCCCACTGGGGTCCTTTGCTCTTTGGCTATTTCTCCCTGACTGCAGCACCTCACCTCCCTGCCCAGCTTTGGTCCTCGGCTGGTCCGGGGGAGAAGCCACCCGTTGCTCATACATGTTGCTTTGCTTGCCTTCATTTGCTCAGGCCACTCTTTCCCCAGCTGACATGCTGAAGATAACATATCTCTCCCTCCCTTTGCCTCGCTCCCCTTTCCCCTTCATTGCATGTATTTCTCTCCATCCCTGTGACTGAAACTTGGCAGGAAATTCAGAGACATGCTCAGTCATCGAAATCATTACCCCAAGGAAAGGCCAGAGCGTGGCCTGAAGCAGCCGTAAGGTTAGGGATGGGCTCTCAGCTGATCCTCATAATTGATAACATATCTCTCCCTCCCTTTGCCTCGCTCCCCTTTCCCCTTCATTGCATGTATTTCTCTCCATCCCTGTGACTGAAACTTGGCAGGAAATTCAGAGACATGCTCAGTCATCGAAATCATTACCCCAAGGAAAGGCCAGAGCGTGGCCTGAAGCAGCCGTAAGGTTAGGGATGGGCTCTCAGCTGATCCTCATAATTTCCATCAGCTGGGAATGAGATCCCTTCTCCCTTACTAGTGATGGCCCCTGACTGGTCCCAGTGAACAGCAGTGCTTGTCTGCCTGAGCAGGAGGTGGGATCTGCTGGGATGACCTGCTTGATGCTCCAGCCCTGACTTTTGGGTTGGAAGATGGGTGGCAGCAAGTGCTTTGGGGAGTCCCTGGAAGGTAGGATAAATGGGAAGTGGTGGCTGGAGGTTCAGAGGCAGATCCCTTGACCTGGGCTCTGGAACCAGCACACTGGTGTTAAACAGCACCAGTGCTTGGAAGTGTGTGTGTGCTGCTGGCATGTTTGCATGTCCATGTCTGTTAACACAGCAGGATGCCACTCGGGCTGGGTTATGTGTATGTGTTGGATGTGCTCTGCAAGGGTGTAGATTTTGTCTATCCTCGATGCTCCATCCTTTCCTGGTTTGGTGCTGCATCCCTGTTCAGACCCTCACAAACAGCTCTAAGTCCCAAAATGACAGGACAGGAGGCAAAATGGAGCAATTTGAAAAGTACGTGACCTCAAGCAAGGGAGCACTGACCTTGCCGGTAGCTTGAAGGGGAAACAGGAGCAATGTGGTAGTGGAGTGAATGGTATAGAGAAATGCGGAGAGGCTTCGGCATGTCACAGTATTGTTTTGGGTGAAGGGGGTGCAGGCTGAAATGCAACTCCAGGCATATAAAAGGGGTGGTTGTGCAACCCTGGAGCATGGCTGAACGATGAAGCGCAGAAGCTATGTAATCCTTTCAGTGGCCAACAAGCAGCATTAGCTGACGGCTTTGTGAAGTGACCCAGGTGGTGCTGTTTAGCTGCTGGAGCTGGGATCTGCAGGGACTTTGGTCAGAGACAAGTTCTCAGGTGAGTGCCCAGGCTGTGGCAATGGTGAGGAGCTGGATGCACGCAGTCAGGAGAAACCCCGCTCACAGCAAGGGGTGCTGTGGGGAGCAGAGATGATGCTATGCATCGCTGGAGCTGGTGCTCTGGTTGTGACACTGCTGCTGTTTTCTGGTGTGGCAGGGAGGCAGGACACCATGAGAGATGAGACCTCCTGTTCCTGTTTGGTGAGAAGCAGGCTGGTAATCGGTGATTGGGTCTGGCATGGCAAGAGAAGGGTTTGTGGTAGCTGGCTGAACCATGCCCTCTTCAGCCTCACTTTGCTCCACCTTGGTGGCATTTTTCAGCGGGGAGTCACTGTATCTGGTTGCCCAGCTCTGGGCAAGGCTGGGCTCTGATGTGCTGTGGTTTTGTTCCTGCAACTCTCCCATGAGATGTCTTTCAAGCAACATCCCAGCTTCCCTATGGGACAGTGCAGAGCCAAGACATCATTTGGTCTAGAGCAGACGTAAGGGAAAGCCACAGCTGATCCCAGCTAAGACTGCCCTGTCTTGAGCTTGGTGGGAGTGAGGTGCTGTGAGCAACCTGTTCAGAGCAGGTCTTTGGGAATCCCTATCTGGATAAGGCAGATCTTAGGAATGACAGGAACAGGCAGTCTTCGTAAGCCACACTGTCCCCTGGTTCTCCAAACATGTGGATGCTGGCCAGACCATCTGAGGTTGGCTTGTCACTACTTGTAGTGTAAAAGTGCCTCATGGGTTGTGTTAGGAAATCTCTGGTGTCCCCAGCCTGGGACCTTGGGCAGCCTCAGCTCCCTCATTTGATTCCAGCCCACCACCAGCATGCTTCAAAGGAAGCCAAACTAGAACGCTTAGTTGCGATGGCCCTTGGAAGCCACCATCTCCTGAGCGGAAAGGAGCTTTATGAGCGTTACTGGAAGCTGCTGTGGCTCAGTTACCAGAAATAAACCACTTCGATTTGAGGCCAAGTGCTTGCAGACCACTGCATTTCCCACTCTGGTAGCTGGGCCACCTTCCTAGTGCTTTTGCTTCTCAGCAGGGAGATATTCTGTAAATGCCACCCACTGCTCTTGCTGATTTGGGTGGGTGGCAATGAGGCAGGAAGACAAAGGTGGGTGCCTTAGCGAAGGCTCCTGTTAGCATAGATTATGACTTTTTTTTGGGTAGAAGTGCCTTTTCTGGGAACTTCTGGGTTTCAAAAGAAGTAGCAAGAATAGCTCCTTTTAATTCACAGTCAGTTGCAGGGGTGGTGGGGGGCGGGAGGTAGCTGGAATGAGAGGACTCTGCCCACAGTCCTGGAGCAGAGGATGTGTCCCTGGAGAGGCACAGATGCCTCAAATGGAGGCTTTGCATGCATGGGGGTGGCAGGATAAGTGGCCCTTAGCCAACGCATCCCTGCTATTCTCCTGCCTGTCTTTGATTTCAATTGAACTGCAAATATGACGCATGAGCTACATGTTAACCTGCTCCCCTCCAGGAAGCATGGAGGCTGATGCCTACACAGCCCTCAGCAGTGCTCTTTTCCCACCACCCCAGGAGAAGAGGGCAGTGACCCATCATCCCTGGCTCCTGGGGCGAGGGACTGAGGTGAGGAAGGACTTGGCTGCTGCATGCAGAGGAGGGAGTCCTGAGCCCAGTGCTTTAATCACAAATCCGTGTTTTTTTCCTCAGTGGGAATACCTGGTGAAGAAGCAAAGGCTGAGAATGATGCAGGAATGTGCAGTTTCTGTGGGGCTCAGGGCAAAAGTTGTGACTGGTAGCACCTCTGTGTTAGGATGGAGGACTGTCTGATGATTCAGGACTCCTGAAAACTCCCTCACCGAGCCTTTGAGCTTTTGTGGAGGCAAAGAGTCCAACACCAGATCCTCTTGGCCAGTGCTGGGAGCTGCCTTCTCCCCTGGGCTTATTCCTCAAGGGCAGGGTTTTCTGGTGGAAAGAGAGTGGCAAGAACCCTTCAGGGTCGAGGCTGGGGACCTGTTAGTGGCACGTTCCCCCTGCTGCGTTGTGAACACAGCCAGCCCTGCCTGCAGCATGGCCAAAACACTGAACCCACCAACTTGGCCAGGATCCTAACCCCAAATAACACAGCCAGTTGCCAGGCACTGCCTGGTTTTCTGCCCTGGAGTCAGGGGGAAGGAATGTGGGCGGCTCTGTGTGTCAAGGCTATTGATGCCATGGTGGTGGTCAGCCCCTCTCGGCACTGATTGCCAGCCTCATTGGTGGTTGTGATCCAGCACCAACCCTTCCCTGGGGTGCCATGTGGTCCCAGCTTGGATGTGTGGGGCAGGAACCCCAGGTTGGGGCAGTGCCTGGCTCTGGAGTCAATTGAGGATATTACTGTGCCAACTTGTGTCTCACACTTCATGTAACTCTGATACATAGATGTGCACGTGGGGCTGCCATACCCCATCACGTCATCCCGTGGAGCTGGGATGATGGTCCCCAGCCTGGGGTCTGCCAGACCACATTGTCTGGCGCAGGACCTGCTCCCGCTTATGTCTCTCTTTCCTCAAGCCCTCAGAGGCCTGTTCCTGCAACTGACAGCCTGCTCTTTGCTGTCTCCCAGGCTCTTCCTTTTTGTACAGCCAGCAGTGTCTTTGGTGCCTGATAAGAGGGATGGTTTTCTCTATTGTCTGGAGGGTGCAAGGCTCTCTGTTTGGTGGACATAGCCATGGGTGCTGGGATGGAGGTTGACTTCTTGTCAAAGAGCAGGAGAGAGGACAGGGCAAGGAGGGATTTCCCTACCCTTGACCCAGCAGAAGGCCAAATGTTTTATCTTCCCAAAAGATCCCTGGATGGACCCAGTTATCTCCTGGCAGAGGATGTACCAACTTGCTGAAGGGATGGTATCCAATTAAAAATGCACTTCTCTCACATAGTTATTTCCATCCTGTTGGAAAACACTCATGCTCAGCTCCCGGCTGGGTTGTGCAGAGCGTGTGTCAGCACTTTGGGTGCAATCAGTTTTCATCTGGTCAGTGAGTTTCTTACGTTGTTTGGGTGGGCCTTGCACAAGCCTTTTGGGGGAGAGTGAAAACTTTTTTAGAAAGTGGAATATATGACTGTGAAACCACAGGAGTGACGGAGGGTCTCAGGCGTGGGTAGGAGAGCCAAAACGGCTCCTGGTTTCAGGATGTTAGTCACCGTCACTATCGCTTTCCTGGCGTGCTGCTGCCTGCTACCCACTTTTTGTCAGTGTCCTAATTCTCCATGAATCACGTAGGATTTTGGGAAGACCACGCTTCCCTTGCTATCTGTACAATTCATAGTGCCTCGCGGTTGCTACTGTGACATAGAAAAATGTTAGTAAAATAACCACAACACACTCATTTTGGGAACAGATGATAATTCAAATTGACAGTTTCCCTCTATACTTAGGAGTAAAGCCACAGGTCCTGAAAAAGCTCCAGCTGGTATGAGGCTTAGCACGCATAAGTGTTCATGACTATTTGAGGTATGGTATTAAGAAAAACTTTGTCAGGCTAGTTAATGCTGGAGCAAGCAAGCTAAGGGCTCAGTGGGAGACCCTTCCTGTGATGTTTTGAGAGGGTCTTAGACTAGTATCTCCCAGAGAGTGCTGGTGATGCCTGAGCAGGGTCTCTTTCAGGTCTACACTTCTACAATCTATACTGCTTTCTATCCTGGAAGACAAAGTCATGTTCAATGTCTCTGTTTTAAGACTTGGGAGCCCTCTGATGGGCTAAGGTGAGGTAATTGAAGGGACGGCACACATTCGTGACTGTCCTCTACAAGAGGTCTGCCATGTCAGTGACTGAGGTGGCTCCTGGGGGAGGGCTACAGAATAGGAGAGCGGCGTAAAAGTGACAAAAATGTGGCTGCAGTTGCGATGCCAGTTCTATGCTGCAAGAGTTCCTGGGAGGGCTCCTCACCAGAGGCATGAGCTGTCCCATACAGCTGGGCACAATATCAACCCCAGGAACCGTGGCTCTGGCACAGAAAGACAGCAAGCCCTACCGCACCTGAGCATGATGGAAAGGACACTGGACTGAGCTCACCTGCCTGTGCAGGCTGTTACTGGGCAGGTGTATCCAGCATCTTACCAAGAGGCAAAGGATCTGCTCTGGCATCCCAGACACCATCCTGCTTCCAAGAAAGAAAATTACCCAATTAATGGTTTTTTATTTTTATTTAAGATGCACAACAAAAGCACAACCTTCACACATCCCTTGGGTAAGCAACAGGATGCAGTGGGTGCTAAAAATCTGTGACTCCTGAAGATGACAAGCCATTTTCATGGAGAAAAATTCCCTCAAGACTGTTAGATATGAAGACAGCCTTTGGCCCAGGAAATCCTGAGCCACAATCAGCCTGGGAGAGCATGCGGAGGCAGTATCATTGTTGGCCTGCTACTCTTCTCCCTCAGGCGTCTGCTATCAGCCAGCATTGGAGACAGAGCGCTTGGCTAGATGGATGCTCGCTTTGACCCAGCACAGCTGTACTTGTTCCTTACATGTGGAGCCGTGGGGAAGCTGCTGTTGCACGTAGAGTTTTGCCTGTGACTAGCCCTGTCTCATCGGATCATATTTTACAAGGGGAAAGCTTCGCAGAGCCAAACCATCATCCTCTTCCCTTTCCCCTGTGAAAACACAGGTTGTCTCCCATTCCCAGGCTGTCGATGGGTGCTGACCATGCTCATGCTGCCGATGCCAGCGTGTGCACCATGTCTGCTGTCCCTGAGGGCACCAGACATGGGGTTCTACAGGGCCAGGTTCTACAGTCCTTTTGTGCAACCATGTTTAAACCCTATCTCAGTGCTCACAGAGGGAAGCATGCCAAGAGGGAGGTGACCTGTGGGAGGTCAAGAGTAAGAGATCAGACGTCCCTTTGGCATCCTTAGCTAAATACTGTGTGATTTGTGCACTGAAAATTCCCTTGGGAGGAAGCTATACAGAGCCCTGTGACAGGGAAAGGAGGGGGAGAGTCTGCACAGGGCTGCAGATTGCCTTCTGGATTCTGTGAGGGAGCTGGCATTCACGCCTGGTGAAAGATGGGGGATTATGGAAACAAGGTCCACGTTATGCTCCAAGATGTGGTGAGAGGCACAGCTGATGCCAGCCCCTGGGTGCTGCCATGTGGAATGCGGGTGGCACGGGAAGGCATCCCTCACTTTGGGGGTCTGCTGTGTGTGTCAAGGTTGAGGACCTCATAAGGAGCTTCCCCAGATGAGTCTGTTGGGGAGAGCTGGGCCTTGGTGTTGAGAGGCAGGCACAACGCCTTGGTTTGAGAGACCCTCCTGAGCAGCGGCTCCTGCCTTGCACGTGGTGTGTGGGGGCTTGGGTCTGCTGGCAGAGGGTCCCTTTCCAAGGCTCCTGGAAGAGCATCTGATGGTGGAAGGATCTGCCAGGATCTTCCTGCTCCTTCCCCTCGGTTTGCCTGGTGCTCTCCTTTGGGATCTGTGGCTGATGCACAGGGTGTGTTTGTTATGCTGCTCCCATTTCCCCTCTCTGATACTCGCAGAAAAGACCGGGATGGAGCTGAGCGGCTTCCCTTTCACGCCAGAAAAGATGAGTTTGGTTAATTGGGAAGAGAGCGCCAGGCTCCAGTGGGGCGAAACTATTGGCCAGGCCCAGAGCTGGGGCACCCCTCGCCATGTTTGTGCAGGGCTGAGCGCTGCCCCCCAGCCCCTTGCTCCCAACCCCAGCCCCTTGTGACCCGCTCCCAGACAGGGCGGCCAAATGGCCACCCCCCCGGGCCTCAGCAGGTCTTTCCACACAACGGAGGGGCTGTGGGACCTGCCCGCTCCCCACTT